>NW_027043296.1:0-205344 GCF_036013475.1 Columba livia
AGAAAGAAGAAAGAAGAAAGAAAGAAAGAAGTAAAAAATAAGTAAGAAAGAAGCAAGAAAGAAGAAAGAAAGAATAAAGAATAAAGTAAGAAAGAGAAAGAAAGAAGAAAGAAAGAAGAAAGAAAGAAAGAAAGAAGAAAGAAAGAGGAAAGAATGAAGAAAGAAGGAAGAAAGAAAGAAGAAAGAAGGAAGAAAGAAAGAAAGAAGTAAGAAAGAAGAAAGAAAGCAGAAAGAAAGAATAAAGAAAGAAAAAAGAAAGAGGAAAGAAAGAAAGAAGAAAGAGAGAAAGATGAAACAAAGAAGGAAGAAAGAAGAAAGAAAGAAGTAAGAAGTGAGAAAGAAAGAAGACAGAAAGAAAGAAGAAAGAAGGCAGAAAGAAAGAAAGAAAGAAGATAGAAAGAAGAAAGAGAGAAGAAAGAAAGAAGAAAGAAGAAAGAAGAAAGAAGAAAGAAGAAAGAAGAAAGAAGAAAGAAGAAAGAACAAAGAAGAAAGAAGAAAGAAAAAAGAAAGAAGAAAGAAAGAAAGAAGAAAGAAAGAAGAAAGAAAGAAGAAAGAAAGAAGAAAGAAAGAAGAAAGAATGAATAAAGAAAGAATGAAGAAATAAAGAAAGAATTAAGAATGAAAGAAAGAAGAAAGAAAGAAGAAAGAAAGAAGAAAGAAAGAATCAAGAAAGAAGTAAGAAAGAAGTAAGAAAGAAAGAAGAAATAAAGAAGAAAGAAAGAAGAAAAAAAGAAAGAAGAAAGAAACAATAAAGAAAGAAGAAAGAAAGAAAGAAAGAAGAAAGAAAGAAGTAAGAAAGAAGAAAGGAAGAAGAGAGAAGAAAGAAACAAGACAGAAGTTAGAAAGAAAGAAGTAAGAAACAAAGAAGAAAGAAGAAAGCAGAACAAAGAAAGAAGTAGGAAAGTAGAAAGAAAGAAGAAAGAAAAAAGAAAGAAAGAAAGAAAGAAGAAAGAAAGAAGAAAGAAAGAAGAAAGAAGAAAGAAAGAAGAAAGAAAGAGGAAATAAGTAAGAGAGAAAGAAGAAAGAAAGAAAGAAGAAAGAAAGAAAGAAGAAAGAAGAAAGAAAGAAGAAAGAAAGAAGAAAGAAAGAAGAAAGAATGAAGAAAGAAAGAAGAAAGAAAGAAGAAGGAATGTAGGAAGGAAGGAAGAAAGAAAGAAAGAAAGAAAGAAGAAAGAAAGAAAGAAAAGAATGAAGGAAGAAGAAAGAAAAAAGAAAGAAAGAAGATAGAAAGAAAGAAGAAAGAAAGAAGAAACAAAGAAATAAGAAAGAAAGAAAGAAGAAAGAAAGAAAGAAGAAAGAAAGAAGAAAGAAAGAAGCAAGAAAGAAGTAAGAAAGAAAGAAGAAAGAAAGAAGAATGAAGAATGAAAGAAAGAAGAAAGAAGAAAGAAAGAAGGAAGAAAAAAGGAAGAAAGAAGAAAGAGGAAAGAAGTAAGAGAGAAAGAAGAAATAAAGAAATAAGAAAGAAAGAAAGAAGTAAGGAAGACGAAAGAAAGAAAGAATAAAGATAGAAGAAAGAAAGAAGAAAGAAAGAAGAAAGGAAAAAGAAAGAAAAAAGGAAGGAATGAAGAAAGAAAGAAAGAAAGAGAGAAAGAAAGAAAGAAGAAAGAAAGAAGAAAGAAAGAAGAAAGAAAGAAAGAAGTAAGAAAGATGAAAGAAAGAAGAAAGAAAGAAAGAAGAAAGAAATAAAGAAGAAAGGAAGAATGAAGAAAGAAAGAAAGAAGAAAGAAAGAAAGAAGGAAGAAAGAAAGGAAGAAGACAGAAAGAAAGAAAGAAGAAAGAAAGAAGAAAGAAAGAATAAAGAAAGAAGAAAGAAAGAAGTAAGAAAGAAGTAAGAAATAAAGAAGAAAGAAAGAAGAAAGAAAGAAAGAAAGTGAGAAAGAAGATAGAAAGAACAAAGAAAGAAGAAAGTAAGAGAGAAGAAAGGAAGAAGAAAAAAAGGAAGAAGAAAGAAGAAAGAAAGAAGAAAGAAAGAAGAAAGAAAGAAGAAAGAAAGAAGAATGAAAGAAGAATGAAAGAAGAAAGAAAGGAGAAAGAAAGAAAGAAGAGAGAAAGAAAGAAGAAAGAAGAAAGAAAGAAGTAAGAAAGAAAGAAGAAAGAAGTAAGAAAGAAAGAAGTAAGAAAGAAGAAAGAAAGAAGTAAGAAAGAAGAAAGAAAGAAGAAAGAATGAAGAAAGAAAGAAGAAAGAAGAAAGAAAGAAGAAAGAAAAAGGAAAGAACGAAGAAAGAAAGAAGAAAGAAAGAAGAAAGAAAGAAGAAAGAAAGAAGGAAGAAGTAAGAAAGAAAGAAAGAAGACAGAAAGAAGAAAGAAAGAAAGAATAATGAAAGAAGAAAGAAAGAAAGAATAAAGAAAGAACAAGGAAAAAAGAAAGAAAGAAGAAAGAAAAAGAAAGAAAGAAATAAAGAAAGAAGATAGAAGAAACAAAGAAGAAAGAAAGAAGAAAAAAAGAAGAAACAAAGAAGAAACAAAGAAAAAAGAAAGAATGAAAGAAGAAAGAAAGAAGAAAGAATGAAGAAAGAAAGAAGAAAGAAAGGAGAAAGAAAGAAGAAAGAAAGAAAAAACAAAGTAGAAGTAAGAAAGAAGTAAGAAAGAAGAAAGAAAGAAGAAAGAAAGAAAGAAGAAAGAAGAAAGAAAGAAGAAAGAAAGAAGAAAGAAAGAAGAATGAAAGAAAGAAATTAAGATGAAAGAAAGAAAGAAGAAAGAAGGAAGAAAGAAAGAAGAAAGAAAGAATGAAGAAAGAAACGAAGAAGAAATAAAAAGAAAGAAAGAAGATAGAAAGAAGTAAGAAAGAAGAAAGAAAGAAAGAAGAAAGAAAGAAGAAAGAAAGAAAGAAGAAAGGAAGAAAGAAGAAAGAAAGAAGAAAGAAAGAAGAAAGAAGTAAGAAAGAAAGAAGAAAGAAGAAAGAAAGAAAGAAGAGAGAAAGAAGAAAGAAAGAAAGGAAAGAAAGTAGAAAGAAAGAAGAAAGAGAGAAGAAAGAAAGAAAGAAGAAAGAAAGAAAGAAGAAAGAAAGAAAGAAGAAATAAAGAACGAAAAAAGAAGAAAGAAAGAAGTAAGAAAAAAGAAGTAAGAAGTAAGAAAGAAAGAAGAAAGAAAGAAAGAAGAAAGAAAAAATAATGAAAGAAGAAAGAAAGAAGAAAGAAAGAAGAAAGAAGAAAGAAGAAAGAAAGAAGAAAGAAAGAAAAAAAAAGAAAGAAGAAAGAAATCAGAAAGAAAGAAGAAAGAAAGAAAGAAGAAAGAAAGCAGAAAGAAAGAAGAAAGAAAGAAGAAAGAAGAAAGTAGAAAGAAGAAAGTAGAAAGAAAGAAGAAAGAAAGGAGAAAAAAAGAAAGAAGAAAGAAATCAGAAAGAAAGAAGAAAGAAAGAAAGCAGAAAGAAAGAAGAAAGTAGAAAGAAAGAAGAAAATAGAAAGAAAGAAGAAAGAAAGAAATTAGAAAGAAAGAAGAAAGAAGTAAGAAAGTAGTAAGAAAGAAAGAAGAAATAAAGAAGAAAGAAAGAAGAAAGAAAGAAAGAAGAAAGAAAGAAGAAAGAAAGAAGAAAGAAAGAAAAAAGAAAGAAGAAAGAAAGAAGTAAGAATGAAGTAACAAAGAAGTAAGAAACAAGTAAGAAACAAGTAAGAAAGAAGTAAGAGAGAAAGAAGAAAGAAAGACGAAAGAAAGAAGAAAGAAAGAAGAAAGAAAGAAGAAAGAAAGAATAAAGAAAGAAGAAAGAAAGAAGAAAGAAAGAAGAAAGATAGAAGAAAGAATTAAGAAAGAAAGAAAAATGAAAGAAAGAAATTAAGAAGAAAGAAAGAAGAAAGAAAGAAGAAAGAAAGAAGAATGAAAGAAAGAAAGTAAGAAGAAAGAAAAAAGAAAGAAAGAATTAAAGAAGAAAGAAGTAAGAAAGAAGAAAGAAAGAAAGAAGAAAGAAAGAAGAAAGAAAGACAGAAGAAAGAAGAAAGAAAGAAGAATGAAAGAAGAAAGAAAGAAAAAAGAAGAAAGAAAGAAAGAAGAGAGAAAGAAGGAAGAAAGAAAGAAGAAAGAAAGAAGAAAGAAAGAATGAAGAAAGAAAGAAAGAAGAAATAAAGAAGAAAGAAAGAAGAGAGAAAGAAAAAAGAAAGAAGAAAGAAAGAAGACAGAAAGAAAGAAGAAAGAAGAATGAAAGAAGAACGAAAGAAGAAAGAAAGAAGAAAAGAAATAAGAAAGAAAGAAGAAATAAAAAGGAAGAAAGAAATTAGAAAGAAAGAAGAAAGAAAGAAAGAAGAAATAAGTAAGAAAGAAAGAAGAAAGACGTAAGAAAGAAAGAAGAAAGAAAGAAGAGACCAAGAAGAAAGGAAGATGAAAGAAAGAAGAAAGAAAGAAGAAAGAAAGAAGAAAGAAAGAAGAAAGAAAGAAAGAAGAAAGAAAGCAGAAAGAAAGAAAGAAGAAAGAAAGAAGAAAGAAAGAAGAAAGAAAGAAAGAAAGAAGAAAGGATCAAGAAAGAAAGAAAGAAGAAGTAAGAAAGAAAGAAGTAAGAAAGAAAGAAGAAAGACGAAAGAAAGAAGAAAGAAAGAAGGAAGAAAGAAAGAAGAAAGAAAGAAAGAAAGAAGACAGAAAGATGAAAGAAAGAATAAAGAAAGAAGAAAGAAAGAAAAAAGAAAGAAGAAAGAAAGAAGTAAGAAAGAAGTAAGAAAGAAAGAAGAAAGAAAGAAGGAAGTATGAGAGAAGAAGGAAAGAAGAAAGAAAGAAGAAACAAAGAAGAAAGAAAGAATGAAAGAAGAAAGAAAGAAGAAAGAAGGAAGAAAGAAGAAAGAAAGAAGAAAGAAAGAAGTAAGAAAGAAGTAAGAAAGAAATAAGAAGGAAAGAAGAAAGGAAGAAGAAAGGAAGAAGAAAGAAGAAAGAAAGAAGAAAGAAAGAAGAAAGAAAGAAAGAAGAAAGAAATAAGAAAGGCTGAAGAAAGGAAGAAGAAAGGGATAAGAAAGGAAGAAGAAAGGAAGAAGAAAGGAAGAATAAAGAAAGAAGAGAGAAAGAAGAAAGAAAGAAGAAAGAAAGAATAAAGAAAGAAGACAGAAAGAAAGAAGAAAGAAAGCAGAAAGAAAGAAGAAAGAAGAAAGAAAGAAGAAAGAAAGAAGAAAGAAAGAAAGAAGAAAGAAGAATGAAAGAAGAACGAAAGAAGAAAGAAAGAATAAAGAAATAAGAAAGAAAGAAGAAATAAAAAGGAAGAAAGAAATTAGAAAGAAAGAAGAAAGTAAGTAAGAAGAAAGAAAGAAAGAAGAAAGAGAGAAAGAAGAAAGAATGAAAGAAAGAAGAAAGAAAGAAGAAAGAAAGAAGAAAGAAAGAAGTAAGAAAGAAGTAAGAAAGAAAGAAGAAAGAAAGAAGAAAGAAAGAAAGAAGAAAGAAAGAATAAAGAAAGAAGAAAGAAGGAAAGAAGAAAGAAAGAAGAAAGAAGAAAGAAGAAAGGAAGAATGAAGAAAGAAAGAAAGAAGAAAGAAAGAAAGAAAGAAAGAAAGAAAGAAAGTGAGAAAGAAAGAAAGAAAGAACAAAGAAAGGATAAAGAAAGAAGAAAAAAAGAAAGAAGAAAGAAGAAAGAAAGAAGAAAGGAAGAATGAAGAAAGAAAGAAGTAAGAAAGAAAGAAGACAGAAAGACGAAAGAAAGAAGAAAGAAAGAAGAAAGAAAGAAAGAAAGAAGAAAGAAAGAAGAAAGAAAGAAGAAAGAAAGAAGAAAGAAAGAAAAAAGAGAGAGGAAAGAAAGACGTAAAAAAGAGTAAGAAAGAAGAAAGAAAGAAGAAAGAAAGAGAGAGAAAGAAGAATTAAAGAAGAAAGAAAGAAGAAAGTAAGAGAGAAGGAAAGAAGAAAGAAAGAAGAAACAAAGAAGAAAGAAAGAATGAAAGAAGAAAGAAAGAATAGAGAAGAAAGAAAGAAGAAAGAAAGAAGTAAGAAAGAAGTAAGAAAGAAATAAGAAAGAAAGAAGAAGGAAAGAAGAAAGAAAGAAGAAACAAAGAAGTAAGAAAGAAGTATGAAAGAGGTTAGAAAGAAAGAAGTAAGAAAGAAGAATGAAAGAAGAAAGAAAGAAGAAAGAAAGAAGAAAGAATGAAAGAAGAAAGAAAGAGGAAAGAAATAAGAAAGGAAGACAGAGGAAGAAGAAAGGAATAAGAAAGGAAGAAGAAAGGAAGAAGAAAGGAAGAAGAAAGGAAGAATAAAGAAAGAAGAAAGTAAGAAGAAAGAAATAATGAAGAAAGAAAGAAGAAAGAAAAAAAGAAGGAAGAAAGAAAGAACAAAGAAAGAAGAAAGAAAGTAGAAAGAGAGAAAGAAGAAAGAAAGAAGAAAGAAAGACGAAAGAAAGAAGAAAGAAGGAAAGAAGAAAGAAAGCAGAAAGAAAGAAGAAAGAAAGAAAGAATAAAGAAAGGGGAAAGAAAGCAGAAAGAAAGAAGAAAGAAGAAAGAAAGAAGAAAGAAAGTAGAAAGAAAGAAAGAAGAAAGAAGAAAGAAAGAAAAAAGAAGTAAGAAAGAAAGAAGAAAGAATGAAAAAAGAAAGAAAGAAGAATGAAAGAAGAAAGAAGAATGAAAGAAGAACGAAAGATGAAAGAAGAAATAAAGTAGAAAGAGAGAAAGAAGAAAGAAAGAAGAAAGAAAGACGAAAGAAAGAAGAAAGAATGAAGAAAGAAGTAAGAAAGAAAGAAGAAATAAAGAAGAGAGAAAGAAGAAAGAAAGAAGACAGAAAGAAAGAAGAAATAAAGCAGAAAGAAAGAAGAAAGAAAGAAAGAATAAAGAAAGGAGAAAGAAAGCAGAAAGAAAAAAGAAAGAAGAAAGAAAGAAGAAAGAAAGTAGAAAGAAAGAAAGAAGAAAGAAGAAAGAAAGAAAAAAGAAGAAAGAAAGAAGAAAGAAAGAAAAAAGAAAGAAAGAAGAATGAAAGAAGAAAGAAAGAAGAAAGAAAGAAGAAAGAAAGAAGAAAGAAAGAAAGAAGAAAGAAGAAAGAAAAAAAGAAGAAAGAAAGAAGACAAAGAAGAAAGAAAGAATGAAAGAAGAAAGAGAGAGGAAAGAAAGAAGAAAGAAAGAAGTAAGAAAGAAGTAAGAAAGACGTAAGAAAAAAGTAAGAAAGAAAGAAGAAAGAAAGAAGTAAGACAGAAAGAAGAAAGAAAGAACAAAGCAAGTAAAAAGAAAGAAAAAAGAAAGAAGAAAGAAAGAAGAAAGAAGTAAGAAAGAAAGAACAAAGAAAGAAGAAAGAAGAAAGAGAAAAGAAAGAAATAAAGAAAAAGAAAGAAGAAAGAAAGAAGAATGAAGAAAGAAATTAAGAAGAAAGAAAGAAAGAAGAAAGAAGAAAGAAAGAAAGAAGAGAGAAAGAAGAAAGAAAGAAAGAAAGAAGTAATTAAGAAAGAAGTAAGAAGTAAGAAAGAAGTAAGAAAGAAAGAAGAAAGAAAGAAGAAATAAGAAAGAAAGAAGAAAGAAAGAAGAAAGAAGAAAGAATGAAGAATGAAAGAAAGAATTTAAGAAGAAAGAAAGAAAGAAGAAAAAAGAAGAAAGAAAGAAGAAAGAAGAAAGAAAGAAGAAAGAAAGAAGAAAGAACGAATGAAGAAAGAAACGAAGGAGAAATAAAGAAGAAAGAAAGAAGAAAGAAAGAATAATGAAAGAAGAAAGAAAGAAAGAAAAATAGGAAAGAAAGAAGAAAGAAAGAAAAAAGAGAGAAAGAAGAAAGAAAGAAGAAAAAAGACGAAAGAAGGAAGAAAGAAAGAAGAAAGAAAGAAAGAAGAAGGAAAGAAAAAAGAAAAAAAGCAGAAAGAATGAAAGAAGAAAGAAAGAAGAAAGAAAGAAAGAAGAAGGAAGAAAGAAAGAACTAAGAAAGAAAGAATAAAGAAGTAAGAAAGAAAGAAGAAAGATGTAAGAAAGAAGTAAAAAAGAAAGAAGAAAGAAGAAAGAAAGAAAGAAAGAAAGAAAGAAAGAAAGAAAGAAAGAAAGAAAGAAAGAAAGAAAGAAAGAAAGAAAGAAAGAAAGAAAGAAAGAAAGAAAGAAAGAAAGAAAAAAAAAGACAGAGGAGAGAAATAAAGAAGAAAGAAAGCAGAAAGAAAGAAGAAGAAAGAAGAAAGAAGAAAGAAAGAAGAAAGAAAGAATGAAGAAAGAAAGAAAGAAAGAAGAAAGAATGAGGAAAGAAAGAAAGAAGAAAGAAAGAAGAAAGAAAGAAGAAAGAATGAAGTAAGAAAGAAGAAAGAAAGAAGAAAGAAAGAAGAAAGAAAGAAAAAAGAAAGAAAGAATAAAGAACGAATAAAGAGAGAAAGAAGAAAGAAAGAAGAAAGAAAGGAGAAAGAAAGAAGAAAGAAAGAAAAAAAAAGAAAGAAGAAAGAAAGAATAAAGAAAGAATAAAGAAAGAAGAAAGAAGAAAGAAATAAGAAAGAAGTAAGAAAGAAAGAAGTAAGAAAGAAAGAAGAAAGAAAGAAGAAAGAAAGAAAGAAGAAAGAATAAAAAAGAAAGAAAGAAGAAAGAAGAAAGAATGAAGAAAGAAAGAAAGAAGAAAAAATGAATGAAAGAATAAAGAAAGGAGAAAGAAAGAAGAAAGAAAGAAAAAAGAATGAAAAAAGAAAGAAAGAAAGAAGAAGGAAAGAAGAAAGAAAGAAGAAAGAAAGAAGAAAGAAAGAAGAAAGAAAGAAGAAAGAAAGAAGAAAGAAAGAAAAAAAAGAAAGAAGAAAGAAAGAAGAAAGAAGAAAGAAAGAAGAAAGAAAGGAAAAAGAAAGAAGAAAGAAAGAAGTAAGAAAGAAGTAACAAAGAAGTAAGAAAGAAGAAAGAAAGAAGAAAGAAAGAAGAAAGAAGTAAGAAAGAAAGAAGAAAGAAAGAAGAAAGAAAGAAGAAAGAAAGAAGAAAGAAAGAAGAAAGAAGAACGAGAGTAGAAAGAGATAAAGAGGAAAGAAAGAAGAAGGAAAGAAGAATAAAGAAAGAAATTAAGAAGAAAGAAAGAAAGAAGAACGAAAGAAGAAAGAAAGAAAGAAGAGAGAAAGAAGAAAGAAAGAAAGAAGGAAGTAATAAAGAAAGAAGTAAGAAGTAAGAAAGGAAGAAGTAAGGTGTAAGAAAGAAGTAAGAAAGAAGTAAGAAAGAAGTAAGAAAGAAAGAAGAGAGAAAGAATAAAGAAAGAAGAAAGAAAGAAGAAAGAAGAAAGAAAGAAAGAAGAAAGAAAGAAGAAAGAAAGAATGAAGAAAGAAACGATGGAGAAATAAAGAAGAAAGAAAGAAGAAAGAAAGAAGAAAGAAAGAAGAAAGAGAGAAAGAAGTAAGAAAGAAGAAAGAAAGAAAGAAGAAAGAAAGAAGAAGGAAAGAAGAAAGAAAGAAAGCAGAAAGAAAGAAAGAAGAAAGAAAGAAAAAAAGAAAGAAAGAAAGAAAGTAAGAAAGAAAGAAGAAAGAAAGAGGACAGAAATAAAGAAGAAAGAAAGCAGAAAGAAAGAAGAAAGAAAGAAGAAAGAAGAAAGAAAGAAGAAAGAAAGAAGAAAGAAAGAAGGAAGAAAGAATGAAGAAAGAAAGAAAGAAAGAAGAAAGAATGAGGAAAGAAAGAAAGAAGAAAGAAAGAAGAAAGAAAGAAGAAAGAATGAAGTAAGAAAGAAGAAAGAAAGAAGAAAGAAAGAAAAAAGAAAGAAAAAAGAAAGAAAGAATAAAGAACGAATAAAGAGAGAAAGAAGAAAGAAAGAAGAAAGAAAGGAGAAAGAAAGAAGAAAGAAAGAAAATAAAGAAGAAAGAAAGAAGTAAGAAAGAAGAAAGAAAGAAGGAAGAAAGAAAGGAAGAAGAATGAAAGAAAGAAAGAAGAAAGAAAGGAAAAAGAAAGAAGAAAGAAAGAAGAAAGAAAGAAGAATGAAAGAAGAAACAAAGACTGAAGAAAGAAAGAAGAATGAAAGAAGATGGAAGAAGAAAGAAAGAAGAAAGAAAAAAGAAATAAAGAAGAAAGAAGAAAGAAATAAGAAAGAAGAAAGAAGTAAGAAAGAAAGAAGAAAGAAAGAAATAAGAAAGAAAGAAGAAAGAAAGAACAAAGAAAGAAGAAAGAAATAAGAAAGAAGTAAGAAAGAAAGAAGTAAGAAAGAAAGAAGAAAGAAAGAAGAAAGAAAGAAAGAAGAAAGAATAAAAAAGAAAGAAAGAAGAACGAAAGCAGAAAGAAAATAGAAAGAAAAAAGAAAGAAGAAAGAAAGAAGAAAGAAAGAAGAAAGAAAGGATGAAGAAAGAAAGAAAGAAAGAAGAAAGAATGAAGAAAGAAAGAAAGAAGAAATAATGAAAGAAAGAATAAAGAAAGGAGAAAGAAAGAAGAAAGAAAGAAAAAAGAAAGAAAAAAGAAAGAAAGAAAGAAGAAAGAAAGAAGAAAGAAAGAAGAAAGAAAGAAGAAAGAAAGAAATAAAAGAAAGAAGAAAGAAAGAAGAAAGAAGAAAGAAGAAAGAAAGAAGGAAGAAAGAAAGGAAGAAGAAAGAAAGAAAGAAGAAAGAAAGAAGAAAGAAAGAAGAAAGAAAGAAGAAAGAAAGAAGAAAGAAAGAAGAAAGAAATAAGTAAGAAAGAAGTAACAAAGAAGTAAGAAAGAAGAAAGAAAGAAAGAAAAAGAGAAAGAAGATAGAAAGAAGAAAGAAAGAAGAAAGAAAGAAGTAAGAAAGAAAGAAGAAACAAAGAAGAAACAAAGAATGATAGAAGAAAGAAAGATGATAGAAGGAAGAAAGAAGAAAGAAAGAAGAAAGAAAAAAGTAAGAAAGAAGTAAGAAAGAAAGTAGAAAGAAAGAAAAAAGAAAGAAGAAAGAAAGAAGAAAGAAAGAAAGAAGAAAGAAGTAAGAAAGAAAGAAGTTATAAAGAGCTAAGAAAGAAAGAAGAAAGAAAGAAGAATGAAAGAAGAAAGAAAGAAAGAAGAAAGAAAGAAAGAAGAAAGAAAGAAAGAAGAAAGAGGAAAGAAAGAAGTAAGTAAGAAAGAAGAAAGAAAGGAAGAAGAAAGGAAGAAGAAATTAAGAATAAAGAAAGAAGAAAAAAAGAAGAAAGAAAGATGTAAGAAAGAATTAAGAAAGAAAGAAGAAAGAAAGAAGAAAGAAAAGAAGAAGAAAGGAAGAAGAAAGGAAGAATAAAGAAAGAAGAAAGAAAGAAGTAAGAAAGAAGTAAGAAAGAAAGAAGAAAGAAAGAAGAAAGAAAGAAAGAAGAAAGAAAGAAGAAAGAAAGAAGAAAGAAAGAAGAAAGAAGAAAGAAAGAAGAAAGAAATAAAGAAGAAAGAGAGAAGAAAGAAAGAAGAAAGAAAGAAAAAAGAAAAAAAAAGAAAGAAGAAAGAAAGAAGTAATAAAGAAGTAACAAAGAATTAAGAAAAAAGTAAGAAAGAAGTAATAAAGTAGTAAGAAAGAAAGAAGAAAGAAAGAAGAAAAAAGAAGGAAGAAAGAAATGAAGAAGAAAGAAAGAAAAGAAGAAAGAAAGAAGGAAGAAATTAAGAAGAAAGAAAGAAGGAAGAAAGAAGAATGAAAGAAAGAAATTAAGAAGAAAGAAAGAAAGGAGAAAGAAAGAAGAAAGAAGAATGAAAGAAAGAAATTAAGAAGAAAGAAAGAAAGATGAAAGAAAGAAGAATTAAAGAACAAAGAAGTAAGAAATAAGCAAGAAAGAAGAAAGAAAGAAGAAAGAAAGAAGAAAGAAAGGAGAAAGAAAAAAGGAAGAAAGAAACAAGAAAGAAATAAAGAAGAGAGAAAGAAGAAAGAAAGAAGAAAGAAAGAAGTAAGAAAGAAAGAAGAAAGAAAGAAGAATGAAAGAAGAAAGAAAGACTGAAGAAAGAAAGAAGAATGAAAGAAGAAAGGAAGAAGAAAGAAACAAGAAAGTAAAAAGAAAGAAGAAAGAAGAAATAAAGAAGAAAGAAAGAAGAAAGAAAGAAAAAAAAAAGAAAGAAGAAAGAAAGAAAAAAGAAGAAAGAAAGAAGGAAGAAAGAAAGGAAGAAGAAAGAAAGAAAGAAAGAAGAAAGAAAGAAGAAAGAAAGAAGAAAGAAAGGAAGAAAAAGAGAAAGAAGATAGAAAGAAAAAGAAAGAAGAAAGTAAGAGAGAAGAAAGAAAGAAGAAAGAAAGAAGAAACAAAGAAGAAAGAAAGAATGATAGAAGAAAGAAAGAAGATAGAAGGAAGAAAGAAGAAAGAAAGAAGAAAGAAACAAAGAAGAAAGAAAGAAGAAAGAAAGAAGAAAGAAAGAAGAAAGAAGAAAGAAAGAAATAAAGAAGAAAGAAAGAAGAAAGAAGAAAGAAAGAAAGAAAAAGAAGAAAGAAAGAAATAAGAAAGAAAGAAAGAAAGAAGAAAGAAAGAAAGAAAAAAGAAGAAAGAAAGAAATAAGAAAGAAAGAAAGAAAGAAGAAAGAAAGAAGAAAAAAGAAAGAAAAAGAAAGAAAGAAAGAAGAAAGAAAGAAGAAAGAAAGAAATAAGAAAGAAAGAAAGAATAAAGAAAGAAAGAAGAAATAAAGAAGAAAGCAAGAAGTAAGAAAGAAGTAAGAAAGAAAGAAGAAAGTGGGAAGAAAGAAAGAAAGGAAGAAAGAAGAAAGAAAGAAAGAAGAAAGAAAGAAGAAAGAAAGAAGAAAGAAAGAAAGAAGAAAGAAAGAAGAAAGGAAGAAGAAAGAAAGAAATAAGAAATAAATAAAGAAGAAAGAAAGAAGAAAGAAAGAATGAAGAAAGAAAGAAGAAAGAAAGAATGAAGAAAGAAAGAAGAAAGAACGTAGAAAGAATGAAGAAAGAAAGAAGAAAGAAATAAGAAAGAGTGAAGAAAGAAAGAAGAAAGAAAGAAAGAAGAAAGAAAGAAAGAAGAAAGAAAAAAGAAAGAAAGAAGAAAGAAGAAAGAAAGAAAGAAGAAAGAAAGAAAGAAGAATGAAAGAAGAAAGAAAGAAAAAAGAAAGAAAGAAGGAAAGAAGAAAGAAAAAGAAAGAAAGAAAGAAGAAAGAAAGAAGAAAGAAAGAAATAAGAAAGAAAGAAAGAAAGAAGAAAGAAAGGAGAAAGAAAGAATTAAGAAAGAAGTAAGAAAGAAGGAAGAATGAAGGAAGAAAGAAAGAAGAAAGAAAGAAGAAAGAAAGAAGAAAGAAAGAAGAAAGAAAGAAGAAAGAAAGAAGAAAGAAAGAAAGAATAAAGAAAGAAGTAAGAAGGAAGTAAGAAAGGAAGAAGAAAGAAAGACAGAAGAAATAAAGAAGAAAGAAACAAGAAAGAAAGAAGGAAGGAAGAAAGAAGAAGGAAAGAAGAAAGAAAGAAAGAAGAAGAAAGAAGAAAGAAAAAAGAAAGAAAGAAGAAAGAAACAAGAAAGAAAGAAGGAAGGAAGGAAGAAAGAAAGAAAGGAAGAAGAAAGAAAGAAAGAAATAAAGAAGGAAGAAAGAAAGAAGAAAGAAAGAAGAAAGAAGAAAGAAAGAAAGAAGAAAGAAAGAAAGAAGAAACAAAGAAGAAAGAAAGAAAGAAGAAAAAAGAAGAAAAAAAGAAGAAAGAAGAAAGAAGAAAGAAAGAAAGAAGAAAAAAGAAGAAAGAAAGAAACAAGAAAGAAAGAAAGAAGAAAGAAAGAAGAAAGTAAGAAGAAAGAAAGAAAGAATAAAGAAAGAAGTAAGAAAGAAAGAAGAAAGAAAGTACAAAGAAACAAGAAAGAAAGAAGGAATGAAGGAAGAAAGAAAGAAAGAAAGAAAGAAGAAAGAAAGAAAGTAAAGAAAGAAGGAAGAAAGAAAGAAAGAAGAAATAAAGAAGAAAGAAACAAGTAAGAAAGAAGTAATAAAGAAGTAAAAAAGAAGTAAGAAAGAAGTAAGAAAGAAGAAAGAAATAAGAAAGAAAGAAGAGAGAAAGAAGAAAGAAGAAAGAAAGAAAGAAGAAAGAAAGAAAGAAGAAACAAAGAAGAAAGAAGAAAAAAAGAAGAAAAAAAGAAGAAAGAAGAAAGAGAGAAGAAAAAAAGAAAGAAAAAAGAAAGAAGAAAGAAAGAAACAAGAAAGAAAGAAAGAAGAAAGAAGAAAGAAAGAAAGAATAAAGAAAAAAGTAAGAAAGAAGTAAGAAAGAAAGAAGAAAGAAAGTAGAAAGAAACAGGAAAGAAAGAAAGAAGAAAGAAAGAAGAAAGAAAGAAAGAAGACAGACAGTAGAAAGAAAGAAAGAAGAAAGAAAGAAAGAAGAAAGAAAGAAAGAAGAAAGAAAGAAGAAAGAAAGACGAAAGAAACAAGAAAGAAAGAAGAAAGAAAGAAATAAGATATAAACAAAGAAGAAAGAAAGAAAGAAGAAAGGAAGCAGAAAGAAAGAAAGAAGACAGATAGTAGAAAGAAAGAAAGAAGAAAGAAAGAAAGAAGAAAGAAAGAAGAAAGAAAGAAGAAAGAAGAAAGAAAGAAAGAAGAAAGAAAGAAGTTAGAAAGAAGAAAGAAAGAAAGAAGAAAGAAAGAAGAAAGAACGAAGAAAGAAAGAAGAGAGAAAGAAAGAAGAAAGAAAGAAATAAAGAAAGAAGAAAGAATGAAGAAAGAATGAACAAAGAATGAACAAAGAAATAAAGAAGAAAGAAAGAAAGAAAGAAGAAAGAAAGAATGAAGAAAGAAAGAAAGAACGTAGAAAGAATGAAGAAAGAAAGAAGAAAGAAAGAAGAAAGAATTAAGAAAGAAAGAAGAAAGAAAGAAAGAAGAAAGAAAGAAGAAAGAAAGAAAGAAGAAAGAAAAAAGAAAGAAAGAAAGATGAAAGAAAGAAAGAAGAAAGAAAGAAGAAAGAAAGAAATAAGAAAGAAGTAAGAAAGAAGGAAGAATGAAGGAAGAAAGAAAGAAGAAAGAAAGAAGAAAGAAAGAAGAAAGAAAGAATTAAGAAAGAAGTAAGAAAGAAGGAAGAATGAAGGAAGAAAGAAAGAAGAAAGAAAGAAGAAAGAAAGAAAGAAAGAAGAAAGAAAGAAGAAAGTAGAAAGAAAGAAGAAAATAGAAAAAAAGAAGAAAGAAGGAATGAAGAAAGAAAGAAGAAAGAAAGAAAGAAGAAAGAAAGAAGAAAGAAAGTAGAAAGAAAGAAGAAAGAAGAAAGAAAGAAAGAAGAAAGAAAGAAGTTAGAAAGAAGAAAGAAAGAAAGAAGAAAGAAAGAAGAAAGAACGAAGAAAGAAAGAAGAGAGAAAGAAAGAAGAAAGAAAGAAATAAAGAAAGAAGAAAGAATGAAGAAAGAATGAACAAAGAATGAACAAAGAAATAAAGAAGAAAGAAAGAAAGAAAGAAGAAAGAAAGAAAGAAAAAAGAAGAAAGAAAGAAATAAGAAAGAAAGAAAGAAAGAAGAAAGAAAGAAGAAAAAAGATAGAAAAAGAAAGAAAGAAAGAAGAAAGAAAGAAGAAAGAAAGAGATAAGAAAGAAAGAAAGAATAAAGAAAGAATGAAGAAAGAAAAAGAAAGAAAGAAGTAAGAAAGAAGTAAGAAAGAAAGAAGAAAGAGGGAAGAAAGAAAGAAAGGAAGAAAGCAGAAAGAAAGAAAGAAGAAAGAAAGAAGAAAGAAAGAAGAAAGAAAGAAAGAAGAAAGAAAGAAGAAAGGAAGAAGAAAGAAAGAAATAAGAAATAAATAAAGAAGAAAGAAAGAAGAAAGAAAGAATGAAGAAAGAAAGAAGAAAGAAAGAATGAAGAAAGAAAGAAGAAAGAACGTAGAAAGAATGAAGAAAGAAAGAAGAAAGAAAGAAGAAAGAGTGAAGAAAGAAAGAAGAAAGAAAGAAAGAAGAAAGAAAGAAAGAAGAAAGAAAAAAGAAAGAAAGAAAGATGAAAGAAAGAAAGAAGAAAGAAAGAAGAAAGAAAGAAATAAGAAAGAAGTAAGAAAGAAGGAAGAATGAAGGAAGAAAGAAAGAAGAAAGAAAGAAGAAAGAAAGAAGAAAGAAAGAAAGAAAGAAGAAAGAAAGAAGAAAGTAGAAAGAAAGAAGAAAATAGAAAAAAAGAAGAAAGAAGGAATGAAGAAAGAAAGAAGAAAGAAAGAAAGAAGAAAGAAAGAAGAAAGAAAGAAGAAAGAAAGAAGAAAGAAAGAAAGAAGAAAGAAGAAAGAAAAAAAGAAGAAAGAAAGAAGACAAAGAAGAAAGAAAGAATGAAAGAAGAAAGAGAGAGGAAAGAAAGAAGAAAGAAAGAAGTAAGAAAGAAGTAAGAAAGACGTAAGAAAAAAGTAAGAAAGAAAGAAGAAAGAAAGAAGTAAGACAGAAAGAAGAAAGAAAGAACAAAGCAAGTAAAAAGAAAGAAAAAAGAAAGAAGAAAGAAAGAAGAAAGAAGTAAGAAAGAAAGAACAAAGAAAGAAGAAAGAAGAAAGAGAAAAGAAAGAAATAAAGAAAAAGAAAGAAGAAAGAAAGAAGAATGAAGAAAGAAATTAAGAAGAAAGAAAGAAAGAAGAAAGAAAGAAGAAAGAAAGAAAGAAGAGAGAAAGAAGAAAGAAAGAAAGAAAGAAGTAATTAAGAAAGAAGTAAGAAGTAAGAAAGAAGTAAGAAAGAAAGAAGAAAGAAAGAAGAAATAAGAAAGAAAGAAGAAAGAAAGAAGAAAGAAGAAAGAATGAAGAATGAAAGAAAGAATTTAAGAAGAAAGAAAGAAAGAAGAAAAAAGAAGAAAGAAAGAAGAAAGAAGAAAGAAAGAAGAAAGAAAGAAGAAAGAACGAATGAAGAAAGAAACGAAGGAGAAATAAAGAAGAAAGAAAGAAGAAAGAAAGAATAATGAAAGAAGAAAGAAAGAAAGAAAAATAGGAAAGAAAGAAGAAAGAAAGAAAAAAGAGAGAAAGAAGAAAGAAAGAAGAAAAAAGACGAAAGAAGGAAGAAAGAAAGAAGAAAGAAAGAAAGAAGAAGGAAAGAAAAAAGAAAAAAAGCAGAAAGAATGAAAGAAGAAAGAAAGAAGAAAGAAAGAAAGAAGAAGGAAGAAAGAAAGAACTAAGAAAGAAAGAATAAAGAAGTAAGAAAGAAAGAAGAAAGATGTAAGAAAGAAGTAAAAAAGAAAGAAGAAAGAAGAAAGAAAGAAAGAAAGAAAGAAAGAAAGAAAGAAAGAAAGAAAGAAAGAAAGAAAGAAGGAAAGAAAGAAAGAAAGAAAGAAAAAAAAAGAAAGAGGAGAGAAATAAAGAAGAAAGAAAGCAGAAAGAAAGAAGAAAGAAAGAAGAAAGAAGAAAGAAAGAAGAAAGAAAGAATGAAGAAAGAAAGAAAGAAAGAAGAAAGAATGAGGAAAGAAAGAAAGAAGAAAGAAAGAAGAAAGAAAGAAGAAAGAATGAAGTAAGAAAGAAGAAAGAAAGAAGAAAGAAAGAAGAAAGAAAGAAAAAAGAAAGAAAGAATAAAGAACGAATAAAGAGAGAAAGAAGAAAGAAAGAAGAAAGAAAGGAGAAAGAAAGAAGAAAGAAAGAAAAAAAAAGAAAGAAGAAAGAAAGAATAAAGAAAGAATAAAGAAAGAAGAAAGAAGAAAGAAATAAGAAAGAAGTAAGAAAGAAAGAAGTAAGAAAGAAAGAAGAAAGAAAGAAGAAAGAAAGAAAGAAGAAAGAATAAAAAAGAAAGAAAGAAGAAAGAAGAAAGAATGAAGAAAGAAAGAAAGAAGAAAAAATGAATGAAAGAATAAAGAAAGGAGAAAGAAAGAAGAAAGAAAGAAAAAAGAATGAAAAAAGAAAGAAAGAAAGAAGAAGGAAAGAAGAAAGAAAGAAGAAAGAAAGAAGAAAGAAAGAAGAAAGAAAGAAGAAAGAAAGAAGAAAGAAAGAAAAAAAAGAAAGAAGAAAGAAAGAAGAAAGAAGAAAGAAAGAAGAAAGAAAGGAAAAAGAAAGAAGAAAGAAAGAAGTAAGAAAGAAGTAACAAAGAAGTAAGAAAGAAGAAAGAAAGAAGAAAGAAAGAAGAAAGAAGTAAGAAAGAAAGAAGAAAGAAAGAAGAAAGAAAGAAGAAAGAAAGAAGAAAGAAAGAAGAAAGAAGAACGAGAGTAGAAAGAGATAAAGAAGAAAGAAAGAAGAAGGAAAGAAGAATAAAGAAAGAAATTAAGAAGAAAGAAAGAAAGAAGAACGAAAGAAGAAAGAAAGAAAGAAGAGAGAAAGAAGAAAGAAAGAAAGAAGGAAGTAATAAAGAAAGAAGTAAGAAGTAAGAAAGGAAGAAGTAAGGTGTAAGAAAGAAGTAAGAAAGAAGTAAGAAAGAAGTAAGAAAGAAAGAAGAGAGAAAGAATAAAGAAAGAAGAAAGAAAGAAGAAAGAAGAAAGAAAGAAAGAAGAAAGAAAGAAGAAAGAAAGAATGAAGAAAGAAACGATGGAGAAATAAAGAAGAAAGAAAGAAGAAAGAAAGAAGAAAGAAAGAAGAAAGAGAGAAAGAAGTAAGAAAGAAGAAAGAAAGAAAGAAGAAAGAAAGAAGAAGGAAAGAAGAAAGAAAGAAAGCAGAAAGAAAGAAAGAAGAAAGAAAGAAAAAAAGAAAGAAAGAAAGAAAGTAAGAAAGAAAGAAGAAAGAAAGAGGACAGAAATAAAGAAGAAAGAAAGCAGAAAGAAAGAAGAAAGAAAGAAGAAAGAAGAAAGAATGAAGAAAGAAAGAAGAAAGAAAGAAGGAAGAAAGAATGAAGAAAGAAAGAAAGAAAGAAGAAAGAATGAGGAAAGAAAGAAAGAAGAAAGAAAGAAGAAAGAAAGAAGAAAGAATGAAGTAAGAAAGAAGAAAGAAAGAAGAAAGAAAGAAAAAAGAAAGAAAAAAGAAAGAAAGAATAAAGAACGAATAAAGAGAGAAAGAAGAAAGAAAGAAGAAAGAAAGGAGAAAGAAAGAAGAAAGAAAGAAAATAAAGAAGAAAGAAAGAAGTAAGAAAGAAGAAAGAAAGAAGGAAGAAAGAAAGGAAGAAGAATGAAAGAAAGAAAGAAGAAAGAAAGGAAAAAGAAAGAAGAAAGAAAGAAGAAAGAAAGAAGAATGAAAGAAGAAACAAAGACTGAAGAAAGAAAGAAGAATGAAAGAAGATGGAAGAAGAAAGAAAGAAGAAAGAAAAAAGAAATAAAGAAGAAAGAAGAAAGAAATAAGAAAGAAGAAAGAAGTAAGAAAGAAAGAAGAAAGAAAGAAATAAGAAAGAAAGAAGAAAGAAAGAACAAAGAAAGAAGAAAGAAATAAGAAAGAAGTAAGAAAGAAAGAAGTAAGAAAGAAAGAAGAAAGAAAGAAGAAAGAAAGAAAGAAGAAAGAATAAAAAAGAAAGAAAGAAGAACGAAAGCAGAAAGAAAATAGAAAGAAAAAAGAAAGAAGAAAGAAAGAAGAAAGAAAGAAGAAAGAAAGGATGAAGAAAGAAAGAAAGAAAGAAGAAAGAATGAAGAAAGAAAGAAAGAAGAAATAATGAAAGAAAGAATAAAGAAAGGAGAAAGAAAGAAGAAAGAAAGAAAAAAGAAAGAAAAAAGAAAGAAAGAAAGAAGAAAGAAAGAAGAAAGAAAGAAGAAAGAAAGAAGAAAGAAAGAAATAAAAGAAAGAAGAAAGAAAGAAGAAAGAAGAAAGAAGAAAGAAAGAAGGAAGAAAGAAAGGAAGAAGAAAGAAAGAAAGAAGAAAGAAAGAAGAAAGAAAGAAGAAAGAAAGAAGAAAGAAAGAAGAAAGAAAGAAGAAAGAAATAAGTAAGAAAGAAGTAACAAAGAAGTAAGAAAGAAGAAAGAAAGAAAGAAAAAGAGAAAGAAGATAGAAAGAAGAAAGAAAGAAGAAAGAAAGAAGTAAGAAAGAAAGAAGAAACAAAGAAGAAACAAAGAATGATAGAAGAAAGAAAGATGATAGAAGGAAGAAAGAAGAAAGAAAGAAGAAAGAAAAAAGTAAGAAAGAAGTAAGAAAGAAAGTAGAAAGAAAGAAAAAAGAAAGAAGAAAGAAAGAAGAAAGAAAGAAAGAAGAAAGAAGTAAGAAAGAAAGAAGTTATAAAGAGCTAAGAAAGAAAGAAGAAAGAAAGAAGAATGAAAGAAGAAAGAAAGAAAGAAGAAAGAAAGAAAGAAGAAAGAAAGAAAGAAGAAAGAGGAAAGAAAGAAGTAAGTAAGAAAGAAGAAAGAAAGGAAGAAGAAAGGAAGAAGAAATTAAGAATAAAGAAAGAAGAAAAAAAGAAGAAAGAAAGATGTAAGAAAGAATTAAGAAAGAAAGAAGAAAGAAAGAAGAAAGAAAAGAAGAAGAAAGGAAGAAGAAAGGAAGAATAAAGAAAGAAGAAAGAAAGAAGTAAGAAAGAAGTAAGAAAGAAAGAAGAAAGAAAGAAGAAAGAAAGAAAGAAGAAAGAAAGAAGAAAGAAAGAAGAAAGAAAGAAGAAAGAAGAAAGAAAGAAGAAAGAAATAAAGAAGAAAGAGAGAAGAAAGAAAGAAGAAAGAAAGAAAAAAGAAAAAAAAAGAAAGAAGAAAGAAAGAAGTAATAAAGAAGTAACAAAGAATTAAGAAAAAAGTAAGAAAGAAGTAATAAAGTAGTAAGAAAGAAAGAAGAAAGAAAGAAGAAAAAAGAAGGAAGAAAGAAATGAAGAAGAAAGAAAGAAAAGAAGAAAGAAAGAAGGAAGAAATTAAGAAGAAAGAAAGAAGGAAGAAAGAAGAATGAAAGAAAGAAATTAAGAAGAAAGAAAGAAAGGAGAAAGAAAGAAGAAAGAAGAATGAAAGAAAGAAATTAAGAAGAAAGAAAGAAAGATGAAAGAAAGAAGAATTAAAGAACAAAGAAGTAAGAAATAAGCAAGAAAGAAGAAAGAAAGAAGAAAGAAAGAAGAAAGAAAGGAGAAAGAAAAAAGGAAGAAAGAAACAAGAAAGAAATAAAGAAGAGAGAAAGAAGAAAGAAAGAAGAAAGAAAGAAGTAAGAAAGAAAGAAGAAAGAAAGAAGAATGAAAGAAGAAAGAAAGACTGAAGAAAGAAAGAAGAATGAAAGAAGAAAGGAAGAAGAAAGAAACAAGAAAGTAAAAAGAAAGAAGAAAGAAGAAATAAAGAAGAAAGAAAGAAGAAAGAAAGAAAAAAAAAAGAAAGAAGAAAGAAAGAAAAAAGAAGAAAGAAAGAAGGAAGAAAGAAAGGAAGAAGAAAGAAAGAAAGAAAGAAGAAAGAAAGAAGAAAGAAAGAAGAAAGAAAGGAAGAAAAAGAGAAAGAAGATAGAAAGAAAAAAGAAAGAAGAAAGTAAGAGAGAAGAAAGAAAGAAGAAAGAAAGAAGAAACAAAGAAGAAAGAAAGAATGATAGAAGAAAGAAAGAAGATAGAAGGAAGAAAGAAGAAAGAAAGAAGAAAGAAACAAAGAAGAAAGAAAGAAGAAAGAAAGAAGAAAGAAAGAAGAAAGAAGAAAGAAAGAAATAAAGAAGAAAGAAAGAAGAAAGAAGAAAGAAAGAAGAAAGAAGAAAGAAAGAAAGAAAAAAGAAGAAAGAAAGAAATAAGAAAGAAAGAAAGAAAGAAGAAAGAAAGAAAGAAAAAAGAAGAAAGAAAGAAATAAGAAAGAAAGAAAGAAAGAAGAAAGAAAGAAGAAAAAAGAAAGAAAAAGAAAGAAAGAAAGAAGAAAGAAAGAAGAAAGAAAGAAATAAGAAAGAAAGAAAGAATAAAGAAAGAAAGAAGAAAGAAAGAAGAAAGAAAGAAAGAAGAAAGAAAGAAGAAAGAAAGAAGAAAGAAAGAAAGAAGAAAGAAAGAAGAAAGGAAGAAGAAAGAAAGAAATAAGAAATAAATAAAGAAGAAAGAAAGAAGAAAGAAAGAATGAAGAAAGAAAGAAGAAAGAAAGAATGAAGAAAGAAAGAAGAAAGAACGTAGAAAGAATGAAGAAAGAAAGAAGAAAGAAATAAGAAAGAGTGAAGAAAGAAAGAAGAAAGAAAGAAAGAAGAAAGAAAGAAAGAAGAAAGAAAAAAGAAAGAAAGAAGAAAGAAGAAAGAAAGAAAGAAGAAAGAAAGAAAGAAGAATGAAAGAAGAAAGAAAGAAAGAAGAAAGAAAGAAGGAAAGAAGAAAGAAAAAGAAAGAAAGAAAGAAGAAAGAAAGAAGAAAGAAAGAAATAAGAAAGAAAGAAAGAAAGAAGAAAGAAAGGAGAAAGAAAGAATTAAGAAAGAAGTAAGAAAGAAGGAAGAATGAAGGAAGAAAGAAAGAAGAAAGAAAGAAGAAAGAAAGAAGAAAGAAAGAAGAAAGAAAGAAGAAAGAAAGAAGAAAGAAAGAAAGAATAAAGAAAGAAGTAAGAAGGAAGTAAGAAAGGAAGAAGAAAGAAAGACAGAAGAAATAAAGAAGAAAGAAACAAGAAAGAAAGAAGGAAGGAAGAAAGAAGAAGGAAAGAAAAAGAAGAAAGAAACAAGAAAGAAAGAAGGAAGGAAGGAAGAAAGAAAGAAAGGAAGAAGAAAGAAAGAAAGAAATAAAGAAGGAAGAAAGAAAGAAGAAAGAAAGAAGAAAGAAGAAAGAAAGAAAGAAGAAAGAAAGAAAGAAGAAACAAAGAAGAAAGAAAGAAAGAAGAAAAAAGAAGAAAAAAAGAAGAAAGAAGAAAGAAGAAAGAAAGAAAGAAGAAAAAAGAAGAAAGAAAGAAACAAGAAAGAAAGAAAGAAGAAAGAAAGAAGAAAGTAAGAAGAAAGAAAGAAAGAATAAAGAAAGAAGTAAGAAAGAAAGAAGAAAGAAAGTACAAAGAAACAAGAAAGAAAGAAGGAATGAAGGAAGAAAGAAAGAAAGAAAGAAAGAAGAAAGAAAGAAAGTAAAGAAAGAAGGAAGAAAGAAAGAAAGAAGAAATAAAGAAGAAAGAAACAAGTAAGAAAGAAGTAATAAAGAAGTAAAAAAGAAGTAAGAAAGAAGTAAGAAAGAAGAAAGAAATAAGAAAGAAAGAAGAGAGAAAGAAGAAAGAAGAAAGAAAGAAAGAAGAAAGAAAGAAAGAAGAAACAAAGAAGAAAGAAGAAAAAAAGAAGAAAAAAAGAAGAAAGAAGAAAGAGAGAAGAAAAAAAGAAAGAAAAAAGAAAGAAGAAAGAAAGAAACAAGAAAGAAAGAAAGAAGAAAGAAGAAAGAAAGAAAGAATAAAGAAAAAAGTAAGAAAGAAGTAAGAAAGAAAGAAGAAAGAAAGTAGAAAGAAACAGGAAAGAAAGAAAGAAGAAAGAAAGAAGAAAGAAAGAAAGAAGACAGACAGTAGAAAGAAAGAAAGAAGAAAGAAAGAAAGAAGAAAGAAAGAAAGAAGAAAGAAAGAAGAAAGAAAGACGAAAGAAACAAGAAAGAAAGAAGAAAGAAAGAAATAAGATATAAACAAAGAAGAAAGAAAGAAAGAAGAAAGGAAGCAGAAAGAAAGAAAGAAGACAGATAGTAGAAAGAAAGAAAGAAGAAAGAAAGAAAGAAGAAAGAAAGAAGAAAGAAAGAAGAAAGAAGAAAGAAAGAAAGAAGAAAGAAAGAAGTTAGAAAGAAGAAAGAAAGAAAGAAGAAAGAAAGAAGAAAGAACGAAGAAAGAAAGAAGAGAGAAAGAAAGAAGAAAGAAAGAAATAAAGAAAGAAGAAAGAATGAAGAAAGAATGAACAAAGAATGAACAAAGAAATAAAGAAGAAAGAAAGAAAGAAAGAAGAAAGAAAGAATGAAGAAAGAAAGAAAGAACGTAGAAAGAATGAAGAAAGAAAGAAGAAAGAAAGAAGAAAGAATTAAGAAAGAAAGAAGAAAGAAAGAAAGAAGAAAGAAAGAAGAAAGAAAGAAAGAAGAAAGAAAAAAGAAAGAAAGAAAGATGAAAGAAAGAAAGAAGAAAGAAAGAAGAAAGAAAGAAATAAGAAAGAAGTAAGAAAGAAGGAAGAATGAAGGAAGAAAGAAAGAAGAAAGAAAGAAGAAAGAAAGAAGAAAGAAAGAATTAAGAAAGAAGTAAGAAAGAAGGAAGAATGAAGGAAGAAAGAAAGAAGAAAGAAAGAAGAAAGAAAGAAAGAAAGAAGAAAGAAAGAAGAAAGTAGAAAGAAAGAAGAAAATAGAAAAAAAGAAGAAAGAAGGAATGAAGAAAGATAGAAGAAAGAAAGAAAGAAGAAATAAAGAAGAAAGAAAGTAGAAAGAAAGAAGAAAGAAGAAAGAAAGAAAGAAGAAAGAAAGAAGTTAGAAAGAAGAAAGAAAGAAAGAAGAAAGAAAGAAGAAAGAACGAAGAAAGAAAGAAGAGAGAAAGAAAGAAGAAAGAAAGAAATAAAGAAAGAAGAAAGAATGAAGAAAGAATGAACAAAGAATGAACAAAGAAATAAAGAAGAAAGAAAGAAAGAAAGAAGAAAGAAAGAAAGAAAAAAGAAGAAAGAAAGAAATAAGAAAGAAAGAAAGAAAGAAGAAAGAAAGAAGAAAAAAGATAGAAAAAGAAAGAAAGAAAGAAGAAAGAAAGAAGAAAGAGATAAGAAAGAAAGAAAGAATAAAGAAAGAATGAAGAAAGAAAAAGAAAGAAAGAAGTAAGAAAGAAGTAAGAAAGAAAGAAGAAAGAGGGAAGAAAGAAAGAAAGGAAGAAAGCAGAAAGAAAGAAAGAAGAAAGAAGAAAGAAAGAAGAAAGAAAGAAAGAAGAAAGAAAGAAGAAAGGAAGAAGAAAGAAAGAAATAAGAAATAAATAAAGAAGAAAGAAAGAAGAAAGAAAGAATGAAGAAAGAAAGAAGAAAGAAAGAATGAAGAAAGAAAGAAGAAAGAACGTAGAAAGAATGAAGAAAGAAAGAAGAAAGAAAGAAGAAAGAGTGAAGAAAGAAAGAAGAAAGAAAGAAAGAAGAAAGAAAGAAAGAAGAAAGAAAAAAGAAAGAAAGAAAGATGAAAGAAAGAAAGAAGAAAGAAAGAAGAAAGAAAGAAATAAGAAAGAAGTAAGAAAGAAGGAAGAATGAAGGAAGAAAGAAAGAAGAAAGAAAGAAGAAAGAAAGAAGAAAGAAAGAAAGAAAGAAGAAAGAAAGAAGAAAGTAGAAAGAAAGAAGAAAATAGAAAAAAAGAAGAAAGAAGGAATGAAGAAAGAAAGAAGAAAGAAAGAAAGAAGAAAGAAAGAAGAAAGAAAGTAGAAAGAAAGAAGAAAGAAGAAAGAAAGAAAGAAGAAAGAAAGAATTTAGAAAGAAGAAAGAAAGAAAGAAGAAAGAAAGAAGAAAGAACGAAGAAAGAAAGAAGAGAGAAAGAAAGAAGAAAGAAAGAAATAAAGAAAGAAGAAAGAATGAAGAAAGAATGAACAAAGAATGAACAAAGAAATAAAGAAGAAAGAAAGAAAGAAAGAAGAAAGAAAGAAAGAAAAAAGAAGAAAGAAAGAAATAAGAAAGAAAGAAAGAAAGAAGAAAGAAAGAAGAAAAAAGAAAGAAAAAGAAAGAAAGAAAGAAGAAAGAAAGAAGAAAGAAAGAAATAAGAAAGAAAGAAAGAATAAAGAAAGAAAGAAGAAAGAAAGAAGAAAGAAAGAAGTAAGAAAGAAGTAAGAAAGAAAGAAGAAAGAGGGAAGAAAGAAAGAAAGGAAGAAAGAAGAAAGAAAGAAAGAAGAAAGAAAGAAGAAAGAAAGAAGAAAGAAAGAAAGAAGAAAGAAAGAAGAAAGGAAGAAGAAAGAAAGAAATAAGAAATAAATAAAGAAGAAAGAAAGAAGAAAGAAAGAATGAAGAAAGAAAGAAGAAAGAAAGAATGAAGAAAGAAAGAAGAAAGAACGTAGAAAGAATGAAGAAAGAAAGAAGAAAGAAAGAAGAAAGAGTGAAGAAAGAAAGAAGAAAGAAAGAAAGAAGAAAGAAAGAAAGAAGAAAGAAAAAAGAAAGAAAGAAGAAAGAAGAAAGAAAGGAGAAAGAAAGAATTAAGAAAGAAGTAAGAAAGAAGGAAGAATGAAGGAAGAAAGAAAGAAGAAAGAAAGAAGAAAGAAAGAAGAAAGAAAGAATTAAGAAAGAAGTAAGAAAGAAGGAAGAATGAAGGAAGAAAGAGAGAAGAAATAAAGAAGAAAGAAAGAAAGAAATAAAGAAGGAAGAAAGAAAGAAGAAATAAAGAAGAAAGTAAGAAGTAAGAAAGAAGTAAGAAAGAAGTAAAAAAGAAGTAAGGAAGAAGTAAGAAAGAAGAAAGAAAGAAGAAAGAAGAAAGAAAGAAGAAAGAAGAAGGAAAGAAGAAAGAAAGAAAGAAGAAACAAAGAAGAAAGAAAGAATAAAGGAAGAAACAAGAAAGAAACAAGAAAGAAAGAAAGAAGAAAGAAAGAGGAAAGAAAGAAGAAATAAAGAAAGAATAAAGAAAGAAGTAAGAAAGAAAGAAGAAAGAAAGTAGAAAGAAACAAGAAAGAAAGAAGGAATGAAGGAAGAAAGAAAGAAAGAAAGAAAGAAGGAAGAAAGAAAGAAAGAAGAAATAAAGAAGAAAGAAAGAAGTAAGAAAGAAGTAAGAAAGAAGTAAAAAAGAAGTAAGAAAGAAGAAAGAAAGAAGAAAGAAGAAAGAAAAAAGAGAGAAAGAAGAAAGAAGAAAGAAAGAAAGAAGAAAGAAAGAAAGAAGAAACAAAGAACAAAGAAAGAAGAAAAAAAGAAGAAAAAAAGAAGAAAGAAGAAAGAAAGAAGAAAGAAAGAAAGAATAAAGAAAGAAACAAAAAAGAAAGAAAGAAGAAAGAAAGAAGAACGAAAGAAAGAATAAAGAAATAAGTAAGAAAGAAGTAAGAAAGAAAGAAGAAAGAAAGTAGAAAGAAACAAGAAAGAAAGAAGGAATGAAGGAAGAAAGAAAGAAAGAAGAAAGAAAGAAAGAAGAAAGGAAGAAGAAAGAAAGAAAGAAGAAAGAAAGGAGAAAAAAGAAAGAATGAAGAAAGAAAGAAAGAAGAAAGAAAGAAGAAAGAAAGAAATAAGAAAGAAAAAAAGAAGAAAGAAAGAAGGAAAGAAGAAAGAAAGAAGAAAGAAAGAAGTAAGAAAGAAGTAAGAAAGAAAGAAGAAAGAAAGGAGAAAGAAAGAAGAAATAAGAAGAAAGAAAGAAATAAGAAATAAAGAAAGAAGAAAGAAAGAAAGAAGAAAGCAAGAAGAAATAAAGAAAGAAGACAGACAGTAGAAAGAAAGAAAGAAGAAAGAAAGAAAGAAGAAGGAAAGAAGAAAGAAAGAATGAAGAAAGAAAGAAACAAGAAAGAAAGAAAGAAGGAAGAAAGAAAGAAGAAAGAAAAAAGAAAGAAAGAAGAAAGAAGAAAGAAAGAAAGAAGAAAGAAAGAAGAAAGAAAGAAAGAAGAAAGAAAGAAAGAAGAAAGAAAGAAGAAAGAAAGAAATAAGAAAGAAAGAAAGAAAGAAGAAAGAAAGGAGAAAGAAAGAAATAAGAAAGAAAGAAAGAAAGAAAGAAGAAAGAAAGAAGAAAGAAAAAATTAAGAAGGAAGTAAGAAAGAAGGAAGAATGAAGGAAGAAAGAAAGAAGAAAGAAAGAAAGAAATAAAGAAGGAAGAAAGAAAGAAGAAATAAAGAAGAAATTAAGAAGTAAGAAAGAAGTAAGAAAGAAGTAAAAAAGAAGTAAGAAAGAAGTGAGAAAGAAGAAAGAAAGAAGAAAGAAAGAAGAAAGAAAGAAGAAAGAAGAAATAAAGAAGAAAGAAAGAAAGAAGAAACAAAGAAGAAATAAAGAAGAAAAAAAGAAGAAAAAAAGAAGAAAGAGGAAAGAAAGAAGAAAGAAACAAAGAATAAAGAAAGAAGTAAGAAAGAAAGAAGAAAGAAAGTAGAAAGAAACAAGAAAGAAAGAAGGAATGAAGGAAGAAAGAAAGAAAGAAAGAAAGAAAGAAGAAAGAAAGAAAGTAAAGAAAGAAGGAAGAAAGAAAGAAAGAAGAAATAAAGAAGAAAGAAAGAAGTAAGAAAGAAGAAAGAATGAAAGAATAAAGAAAGAAGTAAGAAAGAAAGAAGAAATAATGTAGAAAGAAACAAGAAAGAAAGAAGGAATAAAGGAAGAAAGAAAGAAAGCAAGAAAGAAGAAAGAAAGAAAGTAAAGAAAGAAGGAAGAAAGAAAGAAAGAAAGAAGAAATAAAGAAGAAAGAAAGAAGAAAGAAAGAAGTAAGAAAGAAGTAAAGAAGAAGTAAGAAAGAAGTAAGAAAGAAAAAAGAAAGAAGAAAGAAAGAAGAAAGAAAGAAGAAAGAAGAAAGAAAGAAAGAAGAAAGGAAGAAGAAAACAAGAAGAAAGAAAGAAGAAAAAAGAAAGAATGAAGAAAGAAAGAAGAAAGAAAGAAGAAAGAAAGAAATAAGAAAGAAAGAAAGAATAAAGAAAGAAAGAAGAAAAAAAGAAGTAAGAAAGAAGTAAGAAAGAAAGAAGAAAGAGGGAAGAAAGAAAGAAAGGAAGAAAGAAGAAAGAAAGAAAGAAGAAAGAAAGAAGAAAGAAAGAAAGAAGAAAGAAAGAAGAAAGGAAGAAGAAAGAAAGAAATAAGAAATAAATAAAGAAGAAAGAAAGAAGAAAGAAAGAATGAAGAAAGAAAGAAGAAAGAAAGAAGAAAGAACGTAGAAAGAATGAAGAAAGAAAGAAGAAAGAAAGAAGAAAGAGTGAAGAAAGAAAGAAGAAAGAAAGAAAGATGAAAGAAAGAAAGAAGAAAGAAAAAAGAAAGAAAGAAGAAAGAAGAAAGAAAGAAAGAAGAAAGAAAGAAGAATGAAAGAAGAAAGAAAGAAAGAAGAAAGAAAGAAGGAAAGAAGAAAGAAAAAGAAAGAAAGAAAGAAGAAAGAAAGAAGAAAGAAAGAAATAAGAAAGAAAGAAAGAAAGAAAGAAGAAAGAAAGGAGAAAGAAAGAATTAAGAAAGAAGTAAGAAAGAAGGAAGAATGAAGGAAGAAAGAAAGAAGAAAGAAAGAAGAAAGAAAGAAGAAAGAAAGAATTAAGAAAGAAGTAAGAAAGAAGGAAGAATGAAGGAAGAAAGAAAGAAGAAAGAAAGAAGAAAGAAAGAAAGAAATAAATAAGGAAGAAAGAAAGAAGAAATAAAGAAGAAAGTAAGAAGTAAAAAAGAAGTAAGAAAGAAGTAAAAAAGAAGTAAGAAAGAAGTAAGAAAGAAGAAAGAAAGAAGAAAGAAGAAAAAAAGAAGAAAGAAGAAAGAAAGAAGAAAGAAAGAATAAAGGAAGAAACAAGAAAGAAACAAGAAAGAAAGAAAGAAGAAAGAAAGAGGAAAGAAAGAAGAAAGAAAGAAAGAATAATGAAAGAAGTAAGAAAGAAAGAAGAAAGAAAGTAGAAAGAAACAAGAAAGAAAGAAGGAATGAAGGAAGAAAGAAAGAAAGAAAGAAAGAAAGAAGAAAGAAAGAAAGTAAAGAAAGAAGCAAGAAAGAAAGAAAGAAGAAATAAAGAAGAAAGAAAGAAGTAAGAAAGAAGTAAAAAAGAAGTAAGAAAGAAGTAAGAAAGAAGAAAGAAAGAAGAAAGAAAGAAGAGAGAAAGAAGAAAGAAGAAAGAAAGAAAGAAGAAAGAAAGTAAGAATAAAGAAAGAAAGAAGAAACAAAGAAGAAAGAAAGAAGAAAAAAAGAAGAAAAAAAGAAGAAAGAAGAAAGAAAGAAGAAAGAAAGAAAGAATAAAGAAAGAAGAAAGAAAGAAACAAAAAAGAAAGAAAGAAGAAAGAAAGAAGAAAGAAAGAAAGAATAAAGAAAGAAGTAAGAAAGAAGTAAGAAAGAAAGAAGAAAGAAAGTAGAAAGAAACAAGAAAGAAAGAAGGAATGAAGGAAGAAAGAAAGAAAGAAGAAAGAAAGAAAGAAGAAAGGAAGAAGAAAGAAAGAAAGAAGATAGAAAGGAGAAAAAAGAAAGAATGAAGGAAGAAAGAAAGAAGAAAGAAAGAAGAAAGAAAGAAGAAAGAAAGAAAGAAAGAAGAAAGAAAGAAGAAAGAAAGAAGAAAGAAAGAATGAAGAAAGAAAGAAGAAAGAAAGAATGAAGAAAGAAAGAAGAAAGAACGAAGAAAGCATGAAGAAAGAAAGAAGAAAGAAAGAAGAAAGAAAGAAGTAAGAAAGAAGAAAGAAAGAAAGAATAAAGAAAGAAGTAAGAAAGAAAGAAGAAAGAAGTAAAAAAGAAGTAAGAAAGAAGTAAGAAAGAAGAAAGAAAGAAGAAATAAAGAAGAGAGAAAGAAGAAAGAAGAAAGAAAGAAGAAAGAAAGAAAGAAGAAACAAAGAAGAAAGAAAGAAAGAAGAAAAAAAGAAGAAAAAAAGAAGAAAGAAGAAAGAAAAAAGAAAGAAAGAATAAAGAAAGAAGAAAGAAAGAGACAAGAAGGAAAGAAAGAAGAAAGAAAGAAGAAAGAAAGAAGAAAGAAAGAAAGAATAAAGAATGAAGTAAGAAATAAGTAAGAAAGAAAGAAGAAAGAAATTAGAAAGAAAAAAGAAAGAAGAAGGAATGCAGGAAGAAAGAAAGAAAGAAAGAAAGAAAGAAGAAAGAAAGAAAGAAAAGACAGAAGGAAGAAAGAAAGAAGAAATAATGTAGAAAGAAAGAAGTAAGAAAGAAGTAAGAAAGAAGTAAAAAAGAAGTAAGAAAGAAGAAAGAAAGAAGAAAGAAGAAAGAAAGAAAGAAGAAACAAAGAAGAAAGAAAGAAAGAAGAAAGAAAGAAGAAGGAAAGAAGAAAGAAGAAAGAAAGAAAGAAGAAAGAAAGAAAGAAGAAAGAAAGTAAGAAAGAAGAAAGAAAGAAGAAAGGGAGAAGAAAGAAAGAAAGAAGAAAGAAAGAAGAAAAAAGAAAGAATGAAGAAAGAAAGAAAGAAGAAAGAAAGAAGAAAGAAAGAAAGAAGAAAGAAAGAAAGAAGAAAGAAAGAAGTAAGAAAGAAAGAAGAAAGAAAGAAGAAAGAAAGAAAGAAAGAAGAAAGAAAGAAAGAAGAAAGAAAGAAGAAAGAAAGAAGAAAGAAAGAAGAAAGAAAGAAGAAAGAAAGAGGAAAGAAGTAAGAGAGAAAGAAGAAAGAAAGAAAGAATTAAGAAAGAAGTAAGAAAGAAGGAAGAATGAAGGAAGAAAGAAAGAAAGAAGAGAGAAAGAAGAAAGAAAGAAGAAAGAAAGAATTAAGAAAAAAGTAAGAAAGAAGGAAGAATGAAGGAAGAAAGAAAGAAGAAAGAAAGAAGAAAGAAAGAAAGAAATAAAGAAGAAAGAAAGAAAGAAGAAAGAAAGAAGAAAGTAAGAAAGAAGAAAGAAAGAAGAAAGAAAGAAGAAAAAAGAAGAAAGAAAGAAGAAAGAAAAAAGAAAGAAAGAAAGAAGAAAGAAAAAAAATAAAGAAGAAAGAAAGAAGAAAGAAAGGAAGAAGAAAAAAAGAAGAAAGAAAGAAGAAAGAAAGAAAGAAGAAAAAAAGAAGAAAGAAAGAAGGTAGAAAAAAGGAAGAAAGAAGGAAGAAAGAAAGAAGAAAGAAAGAAGAAAGAAAGAAGAAAGAAAGAAGAGAGAAAGCAGAAAGAAAGAAGAGAGAAAGAAGAAAGAAGAAAGAAAGAAAGAAGAAAGAAAGAAAGAAGAAACAAAGAAGAAAGAAAGAAAGAAGAAAAAAAGAAGAAAAAAAGAAGAAAGAAGAAAGAAAGAAGAAAGAAAGAAAGAATAAAGAAAGAAGAAAGAAAGAAACAAGAAGGAAAGAAAGAAGAAAGAAAGAAGAAAGAAAGAAAGAATAAAGAAAGAAGTAAGAAAGAAAGAAGAAATAAAGTAGAAAGAAACAAGAAAGAAAGAAGGAATGAAGGAAGAAAGAAAGAAAGAAAGAAGAAAGAAAGAAAGTAAAGAAAGAAGGAAGAAAGAAAGAAGAAATAAAGTAGAAAGAAAGAAGTAAGAAAGAAGTAAGAAAGAAGAAAGAAAGAAGAAAGAAAGAAGAAAGAAAGAAGAAAGAAAGAAAGATGAAAGAAAGAAAGAAGAAACAAAGAAGAAAGAAAGAAAGACGAAAGAAAGAAGAAAGAAAAAAGAAAGAAGAAAGAAAGAAAGAAGAAAGAAAGAAAGAAAGAAAGAAGAAAGGGAGAAGAAAGAAAGAAAGAAGAAAGAAAGAAGAAAAAAGAAAGAATGAAGAAAGAAAGAAAGAAGAAAGAAAGAAGAAAGAAAGCAATAAGAATGAAAGGAAGACGAAAGAAAGAAGAAAGAAAGAAGAAAGAAAGAAGTAAGAAAGAAGTAAGAAAGAAAGAAGAAAGAAAGAAGAAAGAAAGAAAGAAGAAAGAAAGAAAGAAGAAAGAAAGAAGAAAGAAAGAAGAAAGAAAAAAGAAAGAAGAAAGAAAGAAAGAAGAAAGAAAGAAAGAAGAAAGAAAGAAAGAAAGAAGAAAGGGAGAAGAAAGAAAGAAGAAAGAAAGAAGAAAAAAGAAAGAATGAAGAAAGAAAGAAAGAAGAAAGAAAGAAGAAAGAAAGAAGAAAGAAAGAAAAAAGTAAGAAACAGAGAAGAAAGAAGAAAGAAAGAAAGAAGACAGAAAGAAGAAAGAGAGAAAGAAAGAAAGAAGAAAGAAGAAAGAAAGAATAAAGAAAGAAGAGAGAAAGAAGAAAGAAGAAAGAAAGAAAGAAGAAAGAAAGAAGAAAGAAAGAAAGACGAGAGAAAGAAAGAAGTAAGAAGAAGGAAAGAAGAGAAATGAAAGAAAGAAGAAAGAAAGAAGTAAGAAAGAAGTAAGAAATAAAGAAGAAAGGATGAAGAAAAGAAGAAAGAAAGAAGAAATAAGAAAGGAAGAAAAAAGAATGAAGTAGGAAAGTAGAAAAAAAGAAGAAAGAAAAAAAGAAAGAAAGAAAGAAGAAAGAAAAAAGAAAGAAAGAAGAAAGAAAGAAGAAAGAAAGAGGAAAGAAGTAAGAGAGAAAGAAGAAAGGAAGAAATAAGAAATAAAGAACGAAGAAAGAAAGAAGAAAGAAAGAAAGAAGACAGACAGTAGAAAGAAAGAAAGAAGAAAGAAAGAAAGAAGAAGGAAAGAAGAAAGAAAGAAGGAAGAAAGAAAGAAGAAAGAAAGAATGAAGAAAGAAAGAAGAAAGAACGTAGAAAGAATGAAGAAAGAAAGAAGAAAGAAAAAAGAAAGAGTGAAGAAAGAAAGAAGAAAGAAAGAAAGAAGAAAGAAAGAAAGAAGAAAGAAAGAAAGAAGAAAGAAGAAAGAAAGAAAGAAGAAAGAAAGAAAGAAGAAAGAAAGAAGGAAAGAAGAAAGAAAAAGAAAGAAAGAAAGAAAGAAGAAAGAAAGAAGGAAGAATGAAGGAAGAAAGAAAGAAAGAAGAAAGAAAGAAGAAAGAAAGAAGAAAGAATTAAGAAAGTAGTAAGAAAGAAGGAAGAATGAAGGAAGAAAGAAAGAAGAAAGAAAGAAGAAAGAAAGAAATAAAGAAGAAAGAAAGAAAGAAGAAAGAAGAAAGTAAGAAAGAAGAAAGAAAGAAGAAAGAAAGAAGAAAAAAGAAGAAAGAAAGAAGAAAGAAATTGAAAGAAAGAAAGAAGAAAGAAAAAAAATAAAGAAGAAAGAAAGAAGAAAGAAAGGAAGAAGAAAAAAAGAAGAAAGAAAGAAGAAAGAAAGAAAGAAGAAAGAAAGAAGAAAGAAAGAAGGTAGAAAAAAGGAAGAAAGAAGGAAGAAAGAAATAAGAAAGAAAGAAGAAAGAAAGAAGAAATAAAGAAGAACGAAAGAAGAAAGAAAGAAAGAAGAAAGAAAGGCAGAAAGAAAGAAAGAAGAAAGAAAGAAGAAATAAGAAAGAAGTAAGAAGGAAAGAAAGAAGAAAGAAAGAAGAAAGAAGGAAAGAAAGAAGAAAGAAAGAAGAAAGAAGAAAGAAAGAAGAAAGAAAGAAGAAAGAAAGAAGAAAGAAAGAAGAAAGAAAGAAGAAAGAAAGAAGTAAGAAAGAAGTAAAAAAGAAGTAAGAAAGAAGTAAGAAAGAAGAAAGAAAGAAGAAAGAAAGAAGAGAGAAAGAAGAAAGAAAGAAAGAAGAAAGAAAGAAAGAAGAAACAAAGAACAAAGAAAGAAGAATAAAAGAAGAAAAAAAAGAAGAAAGAAGAAAGAAAGAAGAAAGAAAGAAAGAATAAAGAAAGAAGAAAGAAAGAAACAAAAAAGAAAGAAAGAAGAAAGAAAGAAGAAAGAAAGAAAGAAAGAATAAAGAAAGAAGTAAGAAAGAAGTAAGAAAGAAAGTAGAAAGAAACAAGAAAGAAAGAAGGAATGAAGGAAGAAAGAAAGAAAGAAGAAAGGAAGAAGAAAGAAAGAAAGAAGAACGAAAGGAGAAAAAAGAAAGAATGAAGAAAGAAAGAAAGAAGAAAGAAAGAAGAAAGAAAGAAATAAGAAAGAAATAAAGAAGAAAGAAAGAAGAAAGAAAGAAGAAAGAAAGAAGTAAGAAAGAAGTAAGAAAGAAAGAAGAAAGAAAGAAGAAAGAAAGAAAGAAAGAAGAAAGAAAGAAGAAAGAAAGAAGAAAGAAGAAAGAAAGAAAGAAGAAAGAAAGAAGAAAGAAAGAAATAAGAAATAAAGAAAGAAGAAAGAAAGAAAGAAGAAAGAAAGAAGAAAGAAAGAAAGAAGACAGACAGTAGAAAGAAAGAAAGAAGAAAGAAAGAAAGAAGAAAGAAAGATAGAAGAAAGAAAGAAGAAAGAAAGAAGAAAGAAAGAAGAAAGAACGTAGAAAGAATGAAGAAAGAAAGAAGAAAGAAAAAAGAAAGAGTGAAGAAAGAAAGAAGAAAGAAAGAAAGAAGAAAGAAAGAAAGAAGAAAGAAAAAAGAAAGAAAGAAGAAAGAAGAAAGAAAGAAAGAAGAAAGAAAGAAAGAAGAAAGAAAGAAAGAAGAAAGAAAGGAAAGAAGAAAGAAAAAGAAAGAAAGAAAGAAAGAAAGAAGAAAGAAAGAAGAAAGAAAGAAATAAGAAAGAAAGAAAGAAGAAAGAAGAAAGAAAGAATTAAGAAAGAAGTAAGAAAGAAGGAAGAATGAAGGAAGAAAGAAAGAAGAAAGAAAGAAGAAAGAAAGAAGAAAGAAAGAATTAAGAAAGAATTAAGAAAGAAGTAAGAAAGAAGGAAGAATGAAGGAAGAAAGAAAGAAGAAAGAAAGAAGAAAGAAAGAAAGAAATAAAGAAGGAAGAAAGAAAGAAGAAATAAAGAAGAAATTAAGAAGTAAGAAAGAAGTAAAAAAGAAGTAAGAAAGAAGTAAGAAAGAAGAAAGAAAGAAGAAAGAAAGAGGAAAGAAAGAAGAAAGAAAGAAAGAATAAAGAAAGAAGTAAGAAAGAAAGAAGAAAGAAAGTAGAAAGAAACAAGAAAGAAAGAAGGAATGAAGGAAGAAAGAAAGAAAGAAAGAAAGAAGAAAGAAAGAAAGTAAAGAAAGAAGGAAGAAAGAAAGAAAGAAAGAAGAAATAAAGAAGAAAGAAGAAAGAAAGAAAGACGAAAGAAAGAAGAAACAAAGAAAGAAGAAAAAAAGAAGAAAGAAAGAAGAAAAAAAGAAGAAAAAAAGAAGAAAGAAGAAAGAAAGAAGAAAGAAAAAAAGAATAAAGAAAGAAGTAAGAAAGAAGTAAGAAAGAAAGAAGAAAGAAAGTAGAAAGAAACAAGAAAGAAAGAAGGAATAAAGGAAGAAAGAAAGAAAGAAGAAAGAAAGAAAGAAGAAAGGAAGAAGAAAGAAAGAAAGAAGAAAGAAAGAAGAAAGAAAGAAGAAAGAAAGAAGAAAGAAAGAAGAAAGAAAGAAATAAGAAATAAAGAAAGAAGAATGAAAGAAAGAAGAAAGAAAGAAAGAAAGAAAGAAGACAGACAGTAGAAAGAAAGAAAGAAGAAAGAAAGAAGAAAAAAAGAAGAAAAAAAGAAGAAAGAAGAAAGAAAGAGGAAAGAAATAAAGAAGAAAGAAAGAAAGAAGAAAGAAAGAATGAAGAAAGAAAGAAGAAAGAAAGAATGAAGAAAGAAAGAAGAAAGAACGAAGAAAGAATGAAGAAAGAAAGAAGAAAGAAAGAAGAAAGGAAGAAGAAAGAAAGAAGAAAGAAAGAAAGAATAAAGAAAGAAGTAAGAAAGAAAGAAGAAATAAAGTAGAAAGAAACAAGAAAGAAAGAAGGAATGAAGGAAGAAAGAAAGAAAGAAAGAAAGAAGGAAGAAAGAAAGAAAGAAGAAATAAAGAAGAAAGAAAGAAGTAAGAAAGAATTAAGAAAGAAGTAAAAAAGAAGAAAGAAAGAACTAAGAAAGAAGAAAGAAAGAAGAAAGAAAGAAGAGAGAAAGAAGAAAGAAGAAAGAAAGAAAGAAGAAAGAAAGAAAGAAGAAACAAAGAAGAAAGAAAGAAAGAAGAAAAAAAGAAGAAAAAAAGAAGAAAGAAGAAAGAAAAAAGAAAGAAAGTATAAAGAAAGAAGAAAGAAAGAGACAAGAAGGAAAGAAAGAAGAAAGAAAGAAGAAAGAAAGAAGAAAGAAAGAAAGAATAAAGAATGAAGTAAGAAATAAGTAAGAAAGAAGAAAGAAAGTAGAAAGAAAAAAGAAAGAAGAAGGAAGGCAGGAAGAAATAAAGAAAGAAAGAAAGAAGAAAGAAAGAAAGAAAAGACAGAACTAAGAAAGAAAGAAGAAATAAAGTAGAAAGAAAGAAGTAAGAAAGAAGTAAGAAAGAAGTAAAAAAGAAGAAAGAAGTAAGAAAGAAGAAAGAAAGAAGAAAGAAAGAAGAAAGAAAGAAGAAAGAAAGAAGAAAGAAGAAAGAAAGAAAGAAGAAAGAAAGAAAGAAGAGGGAAAGTAAGAAAGAAGAAAGAAAGAAGAAAGGGAGAAGAAAGAGAGAAAGAAGAAAGAAAGAAGAAAGAAAGAAAGAAGAAAGAAAGGAAGAAGAAAGAAAGAAGAAAGAAAGAAGAAAGAAAGAAGAAAGAAAGAAGAAAGAAAGAAGAAAGAAGAAAGAAAGAAGAAAGAAATAAAGAAAGAAGAAAGAAATAAAGAAGAAAGAAAGAAGAAAGAAAGAAAGAAGACAGACAGTAGAAAGAAAGAAACAAGAAAGAAAGAAAGAAAGAAAGAAGAAAGAAAGAAGAAAGAAAAATGAAGAATGAAACAATAAAGAACGTAGAAAGAATGAAGAAAGAAAGAAGAAAGAAAGAAGAAAGAAAGAAGAAAGAAAGAATAAAGAAAGAAGTAAGAAAGAAAGAAGAAAGAAAGTAGAAAGAAATAAGAAAGAAAGAAGGAATGAAGGAAGAAAGAAAGAAAGAGAGAAAGAAAGAATAAAGAAAGAAAGTAAAGAAAGAAGGAAGAAAGAAATAAAGAAGAAATAAAGAAGAAAGAAAGAAGTAAGAAAGAATTAAGAAAGAAGTAAAAAAGAAGTAAGAAAGAAGTAAGAAAGAAGAAAGAAAGAAGAAAGAAAGAAGAGAGAAAGAAGAAAGAAGAAAGAAAGAAAGCAGAAAGAAAGAAAGAAGAAACAAAGAAGAAAGAAAGAAGAAAGAAAGAAAGAATATAGAAGTAAGAAAGAAGTAAGAAAGACAGAAGAAAGAAAGAAGAAAGAAAGAAAGAATAAAGAAAGTAGTAAGTAAGAAAGAAGAAAGAAAGTAGAAAGAAATAAGAGAGAAAGAAGGAATGAAGGAAGAAAGAAAGAAAGAAGAAAGAAAGAAAGAATTAAGAAGAAAGAAGAAAGAAAGAAGAAAGAAAGGAAGAAGAAAGAAAGAAGAAAGAAAGAAGAAAGAAAAAAGAAAGAAAGAAGGAAGGAAGGAGGAAAGAAAGAAAGAAAGAAAGAAAGAAAGAAGAAAGAAAGAAAGAAAAGAAAGAAGGAAGAAAGAAAGAAAGGAGAATTAAAGAAGAGAGAAAGAATTAAGAAAGAAGTAGGAAAGAAGTAAAAAAGAAGTAAGAAAGAAATAAGAAGGAAAGAAGAGAGAAAAATAAAGAAAGAAAGAAGAAAGAAAGAAAGAAGTAAGAAAGAAAGAAGAAAGAAACTAAGAAGAAAGAAAGAAGAAAGAAAGAAGAAAGAAGGACGTAAGAAAGAAGAAAGAAAGAAAGAAGAAAGAAAGAAAGAAGAAAGAAAGAAAGAAAGAAGTAAGAAAGAAAGAAAGAAGAAAGAAAGAAGAAAGAAAGAAAGAAGAAAGAAAGAAAGAAGAACGAAAGAAGAAAGAAAGAAAGAAAGAAGAAAGAAAGTAGAAAGAAAGAAAGAAGAAAGAAAGAAGAAAAAAAAAGAAGTAAGAAGGAAAGAAAGAAGAAAGAAAGAAGAAAGAAAGAAGAAAGAAGGAAAGAAAGAAGAAAGAAAGAAGAAAGAAGAAAGAAAGAAGAAAGAAAGCAGAAAGAAAGAAGAAAGAAAGACGAAAGAAAGAAGTAAGTAAGAAAGAAAGAAAGAGAGAAAAAAAAATGAAGAAAGGAAGAAGAAAGAAAGAAAGAAGAAAGAAAAAGGGAAGAAAGAAGAAAGAAGAAAGAAAGAAGAAAGAAGAAAGAAAGAAATAAGAAATAAAGAAAGAAGAAAGAAATAAAGAAGTAAGAAAGAAGAAAGAAAGAAAGAAGACAGACAGTAGAGAGAAAGAAAGAAGAAAGAAAGAAAGAAGAAAGAAAGAAGAAAGAAAGAATGAAGAAAGAAAGAAGAAAAAAAAATGAAGAATGAAAGAAGAAAGAACGTAGAAAGAATGAAGAAAGAAGAAAGAACTAAGAAAGAATGAAGAAAGAAAGAAGAAAGAACGAAGAAAGAATGAAGAAAGAAAGAAGAAAGAAAGAAGAAAGAAAGAAGAAAGAAAGAATAAAGAAAGAAGTAAGAAAGAAAGAATAAAGAAAGTAGAAAGAAATAAGAAAGAAAGAAGGAATGAAGGAAGAAAGAAAGAAAGAGAGAAAGAAAGAAGAAAGAAAGAAAGTAAAGAAAGAAGGAAGAAAGAAAGAAAGAAGGAAGAAAGAAAGAAAGAAGAAATAAATAAGAAAGAAAGAAGTAAGAAAGAATTAAGAAAGAAGTAAAAAAGAAGTAGGAAAGAAGTAAGAAAGAAGAAAGAAAGAATAAAGAAAGAAGAGAGAAAGAAGAAAGAAGAAAGAAAGAAAGAAGAAAGAAAGAAAGACGAAACAAAGAAGAAAGAAAGAAAGAAGAAAAAAAGAAGAAAGAAAGAAAGAATAAAGAAAGAAGAAAGAAAGAAACAAGAAGGAAAGAAAGAAGAAAGAAAGAAGAAAGAAAGAAGAAAGAAAGAAAGAATAAAGAAGTAAGAAAGAAGTAAGAAAGAAGTAAGTAAGAAAGAAGAAAGAAAGAAGAAAGAAAGAAAGAATAAAGAAAGAAGTAAGAAAGAAAGAAGAAAGAAAGTAGAAAGAAATAAGAAAGAAAGAAGGAATGAAGGAAGAAAGAAAGAAAGAAAGGAAGAAGAAAGAAAGAAAGTAAAGAAAGAAGGAAGAAAGAAAGAAGAAATAAAGTAGAAAGAAAGAAGTAAGAAAGAAGTAAGAAGGAAGAAAGAAAGAAGAAAGAAAGAAGAAAGAAGAAAGAAAGAAAGAAGAAAGAAAGAAAGAAGAAACAAAGAAGAGAGAAAGAAAGAAGAAAGAAAGAAGAAAGAAAAAAGAAAGAAGAAAGAAAGAAATAAGAAAGAAAGAAGAAAGAAAGTAAGAAAGAAGAAAGAAAGAAGTAAGGGAGAAGAAAGAAAGAAAGAAGAAAGAAAGAAGAAAAAAGAAAGAATGAAGAAAGAAAGAAAGAAGAAAGAAAGAAGAAAGAAAGAAATAAGAAAGAAAGGAAGAAGAAAGAAAGAAGAAAGAAAGAAGAAAGAAAGTAGTAAGAAAGAAGTAAGAAAGAAAGAAGAAAGAAAGAAGAAAGAAAGAAGAAAGAAAGAAGAAAGAAGAAAGAAAGAAGAAAGAAAGAAGAAAGAAAGAAGAAAGAAAGAAGAAAGAAAGAAGAAAGAAGAAAGAAAGAACTAAGAAAGAAGTAAGAAAGAGGAAAGAAAGAAATATAGAAGAAAGAAAAAAGAAAGAAAGAAAGAAGAAAGAAAGAAAGAAGAAAGAAAGAAGAAAGAAAGGAGAAAGAAAGAAAAAAGTAAGAAACAAAGAAGAAAGAAGAAAGAAAGAAAGAAGACAGAAAGAAGAAAGAGAGAAAGAAAGAAAGAAGAAAGAAGAAAGAAAGAAAGAAGAAATAAAGAAGAAAGAAAGAAAGAAGAGAGAAAGAAAGAAGTAAGAAGAAGGAAAGAAGAAAAATGAAAGAAAGAAGAAAGAAAGAAGTAAGAAAGAAGAAAGAAATAAAGAAGAAAGGATGAAGAAAGGAAGAAAGAAGAAAGAAAGAATGAAGAAAGAAGAAAGAAAGAAGAAAAAAGAAAGGAAGAACAAAGAATGAAGTAGGAAAGTAGAAAAAAAGAAGAAAGAAAAAAAGAAAGAAAGAAAGAAGAAAGAAAAAAGAAAGAAAGAAGAAAGAAAGAAGAAAGAAAGAAGAAAGAAAGAAGAAAGAAAGAGGAAAGAAGTAAGAGAGAAAGAAGAAAGAAAGAAAGAAGAAATAAAGAAAGAAATATGGAAGAAGAAAGAAAGAAAGAAGAAAGAAAGAAGAAAGTAAGAAAGAAGAAATAAAGAAGAAAGAAAGAAGGAAAAAGAAGAAAGAAAGAAGAAAGAAAAAAGAAAGAAAGAAAGAAGAAAGAAAAAAAAATAAAGAAGAAAGAAAGAAGAAAGAAAGGAAGAAGAAAAAAAGAAGAAAGAAAGATGAAAGAAAGAAGAAAGAAAAAAGAAAGAAAGAAAGAAGAAAGAAAGGAAGAAGAAAGAAAGAAGAAAGAAAGAAGAAAGAATGAAGAAAGAAAGAAGGAAGGAAGGAGGAAATAAAGAAAGAAAGAAAGAAAGAAAGAAGAAAGAAAGAAAGAAAAGAAAGAAGGAAGAAAGAAAGAAAGGAGAAATAAAGAAGAAAGAAAAAATTAAGAAAGAAGTCGGAAAGAAGTAAAAAAGAAGTAAGAAAGAAGTAAGAAAGAAATAAGAAGGAAAGAAGAGAGAAAAATAAAGAAAGAAAGAAGAAAGAAAGAAATAAGTAAGTAAGAAAGAAGAAAGAAACTAAGAAGAAAGAAAGAAGAAAGAAAGAAGAAAGAAGTAAGAAAGAAAGAAAGAAGAAAGAAAGAAGGTAAAAAAAGGAAGAAAGAAGGAAGAAAGAAAGAAGAAAGAAAGAAGAAAGAAAGAAGAGATAAAGAAGAACGAAAGAAGAAAGAAAGAAAGAAGAAAGAAAGTAGAAAGAAAGAAAGAATGAAGGAAAGAAAAGAAAGAAAGAAAGAAGAAAGAAAGAAGAAAGAAAGAAGAAAGAAAGAAAGAAGAAAGAAGAAAGAAAGAAGAAAGAAAGAAGAAAGGAAGAAGAAAGAAGTCAGAAAGAAAGAAGTAAGAAATAAGAAAGAAAGAAGGAAAGAAAAGAAAGAAAGAAAGAAGAAAGAAAGAAAGAAGAAAGAAAGAAGTAAGAAAGAAGTAAGAAAGAAGTAAGAAAGAAGAAAGAAAGAAAGAAGAAAGAAAGAAAGAAAGAAGTAAGAAAGAAAGGAAGAAGAAAGAAAGAAAGAAAGAAGAAAGAAAGTAGTAAGAAAGAAGTAAGAAAGAAGTAAGAAAGAAGAAAGAAAGAAAGAAGAAAGAAAGAAGAAAGAAAGAAGGTAGAAAAAAGGAAGAAAGAAGGAAGAAAGAAAGAAGAAAGAAAGAAGAACGAAAGAAGAAAGAAAGAAAGAAGAAAGAAAGTAGAAAGAAAGAAAGAAGAAAGAAAGAAGAAATAAGAAAGAAGTAAGAAGGAAAGAAAGAAGAAAGAAAGAAGAAAGAAGGAAAGAAAGAAGAAAGAAAGAAGAAAGAAAGAAGAAAGAAAGAAGAAAGAAGAAAGAAAGAAGTAAGAAAGAAGTAAGAAAGAAGTAAAAAAGAAGGAAGAAAGAAGTAAGAAAGAAGAAAGAAAGAAGAAAGAAGAAAGAAAGAAACAAGAAAGAAAGAAAGAAGAAACAAAGAACAAAGAAAGAAGAAAAAAATAAGAAAAAAAGAAGAAAGAAGAAACAAAGAAGAAAGAAAGAAAGAATAAAGAAAGAAGAAAGAAAGAAACAAAAAAGAAAGAAAGAAGAAAGAAAGAAGAAAGAAAGAAAGAATAAAGAAAGAAGTAAGAAAGAAGTAAGAAAGAAAGAAGAAAGAAAGTAGAATGAAAGGAAGAAGAAAGAAAGAAGAAATAAAGAAGAAAGAAAGAATTAAGAAAGAAGTAGGAAAGAAGTAAAAAAGAAGTAAGAAAGAAGTAAGAAAGAAATAAGAAGGAAAGAAGAAAGAAAGAAGAAAGAAAGAAGAAAGAAGAAAGAAAGAAAGAAGAAAGAAAGAAAGAAGAAACAAAGAAGAAAGAAAGAAGAAAGAAAGAAAGAAGTAAGAAAGAAAGAAAGAAGAAAGAATGTAGAAAGAAAGAAAGAAAAAAAGAAAGAAGAAAGAAAGAAGAAAGAAAGAAGAAAGGAAGAAGAAAGAAGGAAAGAAGAAAGAAAGAAAGAAGAAAGAAGTAAGAAAGAAATAAGAAAGAAAGAAGAAAGAAAGAAAGAAAGAAGAATGAAAGAAGAAGGAAAGAAGAAAGGAAGAAATAAGAAAGAAAGAAAGAAGAAAGAAAGAAAAAAGAAAGAAAAAAGAAAGGAAGAATAAAGAAAGAAGGAAGAAGGAAAGAAGAAAGAAAGAAGAAAGAAAGAATAGAGAAAGAAAGAAAGAAGAAAGAAAGAAGAAAGAAAGAAAGAAGAAAGAAAGAAGAAAGAAAGAAGAAAGAAAGAAGAAAGAAAGAAGAAAGAAAGAAAGAAGTAAGAAAGAAGAAAGAAAGAAGAAAGAAAGAAGAATGAAAGAAGAAAGACCAAAGAATGAAAGAATAAAGAAAGAAGAAAGAAAGAAGAAAGAAAGAAAGAAGAAAGAAAGAAGAAAGAAAGAAGAATGAAAGAAGAAAGAAGTAATAAAGAAAGAAATAAGAAAGGAAGAAGAAAGAAAGACGTAAGAAAATATGAAGTAATAAAGAAGAAAAAAAGAAGAAAGAAAGAAGGAAGAAAGAAAGAAAAAAGAAAGAAGAAAGAAAAAAGAAAAAAAGAAGTAAGAAAGAAGTAAGAAACAAGTAAGAAAGAAGTAATAAAAAAGAAAGAAAGAAGAAAGAAGAAGGAAATAATAGAATCATAAAGAGAGAAAGATTACAGAAAGAAAGAAGATAGAAAGAAAGAAGAAAGAAAGAATTAGGAAAGAAAGAAGAAAGAAAGAAAGAAGAAAGACAGAAGAAAGAAAGAAAGAAAGAAGGAAGAAGGAAAGAAAGAAAAAAGAAAGAAAAAAGAAAGAAAGAAGAAAGAAAGAATAAAGAAAGAGGTAAGAAAGAAGAAAGAAAGAAGAAATAAAGAAAGAAGAAAGAAAGAAGAAAGAAAGAAGAAAGAAAGAAGAAAGAAAGAAGAAAGAAAGAAGAAAGAAACAAGAAAGAAACAATAATAGAAAGAAGAAAGTAAGAAGAAAGAAAGAAGAAAGAAAGAAGAAAGAAAGAAGAAAGAAAGAAAGAAACAGGAAAGAAGAAAGATGGAAGAAAGAAGAAAGAAAGAAAGAAAAAAGATGAAAGAAAGAAAGAAGAAAGAAAGAAGTAAGAAAGAAAGAAGAGAGAAAGAAATAAAGAAGAAACAAAGAAGAAAGAAAGAAAGAAGAATGAAAGAAGAAAGAAAGAAGAAAGAATGAAAGACTAAAGAAACAAGAATGAAAGAAGAAAGAAAGCAGAAAGAAAGAGGAAAGAAAGAAGAAAGGAAAAAGAAAGAAAGAAGAAAGAAAGAAAGAAACAAGAAAGAAGAAAGATGAAAGAAAGAAGAAAGAAAGAAAGAAAAAAGATGAAAGAAAGAAAGAAGAAAGAAAGAAGTAAGAAAGAAAGAAGAAAGAAAGAAAGAAAGAATAAACAAAGAAGAAAGAAAGAAGAAAGAAAGAAGAAAGAAAGAAAGAAAGCAGAAAGAAAGAAGAAAAAAAGAAGAAAGGAAGAAGAAAGAAAGAAAGAAAGAACAAAGAAAGAAGAAAAAAAGAAAGAAGAATGAAAGAAGAAAGAATGAAGAAAGAAAGTAAGAAGAAAGAAAGAAGAAACAAGAAAGAAAGAGGAAAGAAGAAAGAAATAAGAAAGAAAGAAGTAAGAAAGAAGAAAGAAAGAAGAAAGAAAGAAGAAAGAAAGAAAGAAAAAGAACGAAGAAGGAAAGAAAGAAGAAAGAAAGAAAGAAGAAAGACAGAAGAAAGAAAGAAGGAAGAAAGAAAGAAAGAAAAAAGAAAGAAAAAAGAAAGAAAGAAGAAAGAAAGAAGAAAGAAAGAGGTAAGAGAGAAGAAAGAAGTAAGAAAGAAGTAAGAAAGAAAGAAGAAAGAAAGAAGAAAGGAAGAAGAAAGAAAGAAGAAAGAAAGAAAGAAGAAAGAAAGAAGAAAGAAACAAGAAAGAAACAATAAAGAAAGACGAAAGTAAGAAGAAAGAAAGAAGAAAGAAAGAAGAAAGAAAGAAGAAAGAAAGAAAGAAACAAGAAAGAAGAAAGATGAAATAAAGAAGAAAGAAAGAAAGAAGAAAGATGAAAGAAAGTAAGAAGAAAGAAAAAAGAAAGAAGAAAGAAAGAAGAAAGAATAAAGAAGAAAGAAGAAAGAAGAAAGAAAGAAAGAAGTAAAAAATAAGTAAGAAAGAAGCAAGAAAGAAGAAAGAAAGAATAAAGAATAAAGTAAGAAAGAGAAAGAAAGAAGAAAGAAAGAAGAAAGAAAGAAAGAAAGAAGAAAGAAAGAGGAAAGAATGAAGAAAGAAGGAAGAAAGAAAGAAGAAAGAAGGAAGAAAGAAAGAAAGAAGTAAGAAAGAAGAAAGAAAGCAGAAAGAAAGAATAAAGAAAGAAAAAAGAAAGAGGAAAGAAAGAAAGAAGAAAGAGAGAAAGATGAAACAAAGAAGGAAGAAAGAAGAAAGAAAGAAGTAAGAAGTGAGAAAGAAAGAAGACAGAAAGAAAGAAGAAAGAAGGCAGAAAGAAAGAAAGAAAGAAGATAGAAAGAAGAAAGAGAGAAGAAAGAAAGAAGAAAGAAGAAAGAAGAAAGAAGAAAGAAGAAAGAAGAAAGAAGAAAGAAGAAAGAACAAAGAAGAAAGAAGAAAGAAAAAAGAAAGAAGAAAGAAAGAAAGAAGAAAGAAAGAAGAAAGAAAGAAGAAAGAAAGAAGAAAGAAAGAAGAAAGAATGAATAAAGAAAGAATGAAGAAATAAAGAAAGAATTAAGAATGAAAGAAAGAAGAAAGAAAGAAGAAAGAAAGAAGAAAGAAAGAATCAAGAAAGAAGTAAGAAAGAAGTAAGAAAGAAAGAAGAAATAAAGAAGAAAGAAAGAAGAAAAAAAGAAAGAAGAAAGAAACAATAAAGAAAGAAGAAAGAAAGAAAGAAAGAAGAAAGAAAGAAGTAAGAAAGAAGAAAGGAAGAAGAGAGAAGAAAGAAACAAGACAGAAGTTAGAAAGAAAGAAGTAAGAAACAAAGAAGAAAGAAGAAAGCAGAACAAAGAAAGAAGTAGGAAAGTAGAAAGAAAGAAGAAAGAAAAAAGAAAGAAAGAAAGAAAGAAGAAAGAAAGAAGAAAGAAAGAAGAAAGAAGAAAGAAAGAAGAAAGAAAGAGGAAATAAGTAAGAGAGAAAGAAGAAAGAAAGAAAGAAGAAAGAAAGAAAGAAGAAAGAAGAAAGAAAGAAGAAAGAAAGAAGAAAGAAAGAAGAAAGAATGAAGAAAGAAAGAAGAAAGAAAGAAGAAGGAATGTAGGAAGGAAGGAAGAAAGAAAGAAAGAAAGAAAGAAGAAAGAAAGAAAGAAAAGAATGAAGGAAGAAGAAAGAAAAAAGAAAGAAAGAAGATAGAAAGAAAGAAGAAAGAAAGAAGAAACAAAGAAATAAGAAAGAAAGAAAGAAGAAAGAAAGAAAGAAGAAAGAAAGAAGAAAGAAAGAAGCAAGAAAGAAGTAAGAAAGAAAGAAGAAAGAAAGAAGAATGAAGAATGAAAGAAAGAAGAAAGAAGAAAGAAAGAAGGAAGAAAAAAGGAAGAAAGAAGAAAGAGGAAAGAAGTAAGAGAGAAAGAAGAAATAAAGAAATAAGAAAGAAAGAAAGAAGTAAGGAAGACGAAAGAAAGAAAGAATAAAGATAGAAGAAAGAAAGAAGAAAGAAAGAAGAAAGGAAAAAGAAAGAAAAAAGGAAGGAATGAAGAAAGAAAGAAAGAAAGAGAGAAAGAAAGAAAGAAGAAAGAAAGAAGAAAGAAAGAAGAAAGAAAGAAAGAAGTAAGAAAGATGAAAGAAAGAAGAAAGAAAGAAAGAAGAAAGAAATAAAGAAGAAAGGAAGAATGAAGAAAGAAAGAAAGAAGAAAGAAAGAAAGAAGGAAGAAAGAAAGGAAGAAGACAGAAAGAAAGAAAGAAGAAAGAAAGAAGAAAGAAAGAATAAAGAAAGAAGAAAGAAAGAAGTAAGAAAGAAGTAAGAAATAAAGAAGAAAGAAAGAAGAAAGAAAGAAAGAAAGTGAGAAAGAAGATAGAAAGAACAAAGAAAGAAGAAAGTAAGAGAGAAGAAAGGAAGAAGAAAAAAAGGAAGAAGAAAGAAGAAAGAAAGAAGAAAGAAAGAAGAAAGAAAGAAGAAAGAAAGAAGAATGAAAGAAGAATGAAAGAAGAAAGAAAGGAGAAAGAAAGAAAGAAGAGAGAAAGAAAGAAGAAAGAAGAAAGAAAGAAGTAAGAAAGAAAGAAGAAAGAAGTAAGAAAGAAAGAAGTAAGAAAGAAGAAAGAAAGAAGTAAGAAAGAAGAAAGAAAGAAGAAAGAATGAAGAAAGAAAGAAGAAAGAAGAAAGAAAGAAGAAAGAAAAAGGAAAGAACGAAGAAAGAAAGAAGAAAGAAAGAAGAAAGAAAGAAGAAAGAAAGAAGGAAGAAGTAAGAAAGAAAGAAAGAAGACAGAAAGAAGAAAGAAAGAAAGAATAATGAAAGAAGAAAGAAAGAAAGAATAAAGAAAGAACAAGGAAAAAAGAAAGAAAGAAGAAAGAAAAAGAAAGAAAGAAATAAAGAAAGAAGATAGAAGAAACAAAGAAGAAAGAAAGAAGAAAAAAAGAAGAAACAAAGAAGAAACAAAGAAAAAAGAAAGAATGAAAGAAGAAAGAAAGAAGAAAGAATGAAGAAAGAAAGAAGAAAGAAAGGAGAAAGAAAGAAGAAAGAAAGAAAAAACAAAGTAGAAGTAAGAAAGAAGTAAGAAAGAAGAAAGAAAGAAGAAAGAAAGAAAGAAGAAAGAAGAAAGAAAGAAGAAAGAAAGAAGAAAGAAAGAAGAATGAAAGAAAGAAATTAAGATGAAAGAAAGAAAGAAGAAAGAAGGAAGAAAGAAAGAAGAAAGAAAGAATGAAGAAAGAAACGAAGAAGAAATAAAAAGAAAGAAAGAAGATAGAAAGAAGTAAGAAAGAAGAAAGAAAGAAAGAAGAAAGAAAGAAGAAAGAAAGAAAGAAGAAAGGAAGAAAGAAGAAAGAAAGAAGAAAGAAAGAAGAAAGAAGTAAGAAAGAAAGAAGAAAGAAGAAAGAAAGAAAGAAGAGAGAAAGAAGAAAGAAAGAAAGGAAAGAAAGTAGAAAGAAAGAAGAAAGAGAGAAGAAAGAAAGAAAGAAGAAAGAAAGAAAGAAGAAAGAAAGAAAGAAGAAATAAAGAACGAAAAAAGAAGAAAGAAAGAAGTAAGAAAAAAGAAGTAAGAAGTAAGAAAGAAAGAAGAAAGAAAGAAAGAAGAAAGAAAAAATAATGAAAGAAGAAAGAAAGAAGAAAGAAAGAAGAAAGAAGAAAGAAGAAAGAAAGAAGAAAGAAAGAAAAAAAAAGAAAGAAGAAAGAAATCAGAAAGAAAGAAGAAAGAAAGAAAGAAGAAAGAAAGCAGAAAGAAAGAAGAAAGAAAGAAGAAAGAAGAAAGTAGAAAGAAGAAAGTAGAAAGAAAGAAGAAAGAAAGGAGAAAAAAAGAAAGAAGAAAGAAATCAGAAAGAAAGAAGAAAGAAAGAAAGCAGAAAGAAAGAAGAAAGTAGAAAGAAAGAAGAAAATAGAAAGAAAGAAGAAAGAAAGAAATTAGAAAGAAAGAAGAAAGAAGTAAGAAAGTAGTAAGAAAGAAAGAAGAAATAAAGAAGAAAGAAAGAAGAAAGAAAGAAAGAAGAAAGAAAGAAGAAAGAAAGAAGAAAGAAAGAAAAAAGAAAGAAGAAAGAAAGAAGTAAGAATGAAGTAACAAAGAAGTAAGAAACAAGTAAGAAACAAGTAAGAAAGAAGTAAGAGAGAAAGAAGAAAGAAAGACGAAAGAAAGAAGAAAGAAAGAAGAAAGAAAGAAGAAAGAAAGAATAAAGAAAGAAGAAAGAAAGAAGAAAGAAAGAAGAAAGATAGAAGAAAGAATTAAGAAAGAAAGAAAAATGAAAGAAAGAAATTAAGAAGAAAGAAAGAAGAAAGAAAGAAGAAAGAAAGAAGAATGAAAGAAAGAAAGTAAGAAGAAAGAAAAAAGAAAGAAAGAATTAAAGAAGAAAGAAGTAAGAAAGAAGAAAGAAAGAAAGAAGAAAGAAAGAAGAAAGAAAGACAGAAGAAAGAAGAAAGAAAGAAGAATGAAAGAAGAAAGAAAGAAAAAAGAAGAAAGAAAGAAAGAAGAGAGAAAGAAGGAAGAAAGAAAGAAGAAAGAAAGAAGAAAGAAAGAATGAAGAAAGAAAGAAAGAAGAAATAAAGAAGAAAGAAAGAAGAGAGAAAGAAAAAAGAAAGAAGAAAGAAAGAAGACAGAAAGAAAGAAGAAAGAAGAATGAAAGAAGAACGAAAGAAGAAAGAAAGAAGAAAAGAAATAAGAAAGAAAGAAGAAATAAAAAGGAAGAAAGAAATTAGAAAGAAAGAAGAAAGAAAGAAAGAAGAAATAAGTAAGAAAGAAAGAAGAAAGACGTAAGAAAGAAAGAAGAAAGAAAGAAGAGACCAAGAAGAAAGGAAGATGAAAGAAAGAAGAAAGAAAGAAGAAAGAAAGAAGAAAGAAAGAAGAAAGAAAGAAAGAAGAAAGAAAGCAGAAAGAAAGAAAGAAGAAAGAAAGAAGAAAGAAAGAAGAAAGAAAGAAAGAAAGAAGAAAGGATCAAGAAAGAAAGAAAGAAGAAGTAAGAAAGAAAGAAGTAAGAAAGAAAGAAGAAAGACGAAAGAAAGAAGAAAGAAAGAAGGAAGAAAGAAAGAAGAAAGAAAGAAAGAAAGAAGACAGAAAGATGAAAGAAAGAATAAAGAAAGAAGAAAGAAAGAAAAAAGAAAGAAGAAAGAAAGAAGTAAGAAAGAAGTAAGAAAGAAAGAAGAAAGAAAGAAGGAAGTATGAGAGAAGAAGGAAAGAAGAAAGAAAGAAGAAACAAAGAAGAAAGAAAGAATGAAAGAAGAAAGAAAGAAGAAAGAAGGAAGAAAGAAGAAAGAAAGAAGAAAGAAAGAAGTAAGAAAGAAGTAAGAAAGAAATAAGAAGGAAAGAAGAAAGGAAGAAGAAAGGAAGAAGAAAGAAGAAAGAAAGAAGAAAGAAAGAAGAAAGAAAGAAAGAAGAAAGAAATAAGAAAGGCTGAAGAAAGGAAGAAGAAAGGGATAAGAAAGGAAGAAGAAAGGAAGAAGAAAGGAAGAATAAAGAAAGAAGAGAGAAAGAAGAAAGAAAGAAGAAAGAAAGAATAAAGAAAGAAGACAGAAAGAAAGAAGAAAGAAAGCAGAAAGAAAGAAGAAAGAAGAAAGAAAGAAGAAAGAAAGAAGAAAGAAAGAAAGAAGAAAGAAGAATGAAAGAAGAACGAAAGAAGAAAGAAAGAATAAAGAAATAAGAAAGAAAGAAGAAATAAAAAGGAAGAAAGAAATTAGAAAGAAAGAAGAAAGTAAGTAAGAAGAAAGAAAGAAAGAAGAAAGAGAGAAAGAAGAAAGAATGAAAGAAAGAAGAAAGAAAGAAGAAAGAAAGAAGAAAGAAAGAAGTAAGAAAGAAGTAAGAAAGAAAGAAGAAAGAAAGAAGAAAGAAAGAAAGAAGAAAGAAAGAATAAAGAAAGAAGAAAGAAGGAAAGAAGAAAGAAAGAAGAAAGAAGAAAGAAGAAAGGAAGAATGAAGAAAGAAAGAAAGAAGAAAGAAAGAAAGAAAGAAAGAAAGAAAGAAAGTGAGAAAGAAAGAAAGAAAGAACAAAGAAAGGATAAAGAAAGAAGAAAAAAAGAAAGAAGAAAGAAGAAAGAAAGAAGAAAGGAAGAATGAAGAAAGAAAGAAGTAAGAAAGAAAGAAGACAGAAAGACGAAAGAAAGAAGAAAGAAAGAAGAAAGAAAGAAAGAAAGAAGAAAGAAAGAAGAAAGAAAGAAGAAAGAAAGAAGAAAGAAAGAAAAAAGAGAGAGGAAAGAAAGACGTAAAAAAGAGTAAGAAAGAAGAAAGAAAGAAGAAAGAAAGAGAGAGAAAGAAGAATTAAAGAAGAAAGAAAGAAGAAAGTAAGAGAGAAGGAAAGAAGAAAGAAAGAAGAAACAAAGAAGAAAGAAAGAATGAAAGAAGAAAGAAAGAATAGAGAAGAAAGAAAGAAGAAAGAAAGAAGTAAGAAAGAAGTAAGAAAGAAATAAGAAAGAAAGAAGAAGGAAAGAAGAAAGAAAGAAGAAACAAAGAAGTAAGAAAGAAGTATGAAAGAGGTTAGAAAGAAAGAAGTAAGAAAGAAGAATGAAAGAAGAAAGAAAGAAGAAAGAAAGAAGAAAGAATGAAAGAAGAAAGAAAGAGGAAAGAAATAAGAAAGGAAGACAGAGGAAGAAGAAAGGAATAAGAAAGGAAGAAGAAAGGAAGAAGAAAGGAAGAAGAAAGGAAGAATAAAGAAAGAAGAAAGTAAGAAGAAAGAAATAATGAAGAAAGAAAGAAGAAAGAAAAAAAGAAGGAAGAAAGAAAGAACAAAGAAAGAAGAAAGAAAGTAGAAAGAGAGAAAGAAGAAAGAAAGAAGAAAGAAAGACGAAAGAAAGAAGAAAGAAGGAAAGAAGAAAGAAAGCAGAAAGAAAGAAGAAAGAAAGAAAGAATAAAGAAAGGGGAAAGAAAGCAGAAAGAAAGAAGAAAGAAGAAAGAAAGAAGAAAGAAAGTAGAAAGAAAGAAAGAAGAAAGAAGAAAGAAAGAAAAAAGAAGTAAGAAAGAAAGAAGAAAGAATGAAAAAAGAAAGAAAGAAGAATGAAAGAAGAAAGAAGAATGAAAGAAGAACGAAAGATGAAAGAAGAAATAAAGTAGAAAGAGAGAAAGAAGAAAGAAAGAAGAAAGAAAGACGAAAGAAAGAAGAAAGAATGAAGAAAGAAGTAAGAAAGAAAGAAGAAATAAAGAAGAGAGAAAGAAGAAAGAAAGAAGACAGAAAGAAAGAAGAAATAAAGCAGAAAGAAAGAAGAAAGAAAGAAAGAATAAAGAAAGGAGAAAGAAAGCAGAAAGAAAAAAGAAAGAAGAAAGAAAGAAGAAAGAAAGTAGAAAGAAAGAAAGAAGAAAGAAGAAAGAAAGAAAAAAGAAGAAAGAAAGAAGAAAGAAAGAAAAAAGAAAGAAAGAAGAATGAAAGAAGAAAGAAAGAAGAAAGAAAGAAGAAAGAAAGAAGAAAGAAAGAAAGAAGAAAGAAGAAAGAAAAAAAGAAGAAAGAAAGAAGACAAAGAAGAAAGAAAGAATGAAAGAAGAAAGAGAGAGGAAAGAAAGAAGAAAGAAAGAAGTAAGAAAGAAGTAAGAAAGACGTAAGAAAAAAGTAAGAAAGAAAGAAGAAAGAAAGAAGTAAGACAGAAAGAAGAAAGAAAGAACAAAGCAAGTAAAAAGAAAGAAAAAAGAAAGAAGAAAGAAAGAAGAAAGAAGTAAGAAAGAAAGAACAAAGAAAGAAGAAAGAAGAAAGAGAAAAGAAAGAAATAAAGAAAAAGAAAGAAGAAAGAAAGAAGAATGAAGAAAGAAATTAAGAAGAAAGAAAGAAAGAAGAAAGAAGAAAGAAAGAAAGAAGAGAGAAAGAAGAAAGAAAGAAAGAAAGAAGTAATTAAGAAAGAAGTAAGAAGTAAGAAAGAAGTAAGAAAGAAAGAAGAAAGAAAGAAGAAATAAGAAAGAAAGAAGAAAGAAAGAAGAAAGAAGAAAGAAGAAAGAATGAAGAATGAAAGAAAGAATTTAAGAAGAAAGAAAGAAAGAAGAAAAAAGAAGAAAGAAAGAAGAAAGAAGAAAGAAAGAAGAAAGAAAGAAGAAAGAACGAATGAAGAAAGAAACGAAGGAGAAATAAAGAAGAAAGAAAGAAGAAAGAAAGAATAATGAAAGAAGAAAGAAAGAAAGAAAAATAGGAAAGAAAGAAGAAAGAAAGAAAAAAGAGAGAAAGAAGAAAGAAAGAAGAAAAAAGACGAAAGAAGGAAGAAAGAAAGAAGAAAGAAAGAAAGAAGAAGGAAAGAAAAAAGAAAAAAAGCAGAAAGAATGAAAGAAGAAAGAAAGAAGAAAGAAAGAAAGAAGAAGGAAGAAAGAAAGAACTAAGAAAGAAAGAATAAAGAAGTAAGAAAGAAAGAAGAAAGATGTAAGAAAGAAGTAAAAAAGAAAGAAGAAAGAAGAAAGAAAGAAAGAAAGAAAGAAAGAAAGAAAGAAAGAAAGAAAGAAAGAAAGAAAGAAAGAAAGAAAGAAAGAAAGAAAGAAAGAAAGAAAGAAAGAAAGAAAGAAAGAAAAAAAAAGACAGAGGAGAGAAATAAAGAAGAAAGAAAGCAGAAAGAAAGAAGAAGAAAGAAGAAAGAAGAAAGAAAGAAGAAAGAAAGAATGAAGAAAGAAAGAAAGAAAGAAGAAAGAATGAGGAAAGAAAGAAAGAAGAAAGAAAGAAGAAAGAAAGAAGAAAGAATGAAGTAAGAAAGAAGAAAGAAAGAAGAAAGAAAGAAGAAAGAAAGAAAAAAGAAAGAAAGAATAAAGAACGAATAAAGAGAGAAAGAAGAAAGAAAGAAGAAAGAAAGGAGAAAGAAAGAAGAAAGAAAGAAAAAAAAGAAAGAAGAAAGAAAGAATAAAGAAAGAATAAAGAAAGAAGAAAGAAGAAAGAAATAAGAAAGAAGTAAGAAAGAAAGAAGTAAGAAAGAAAGAAGAAAGAAAGAAGAAAGAAAGAAAGAAGAAAGAATAAAAAAGAAAGAAAGAAGAAAGAAGAAAGAATGAAGAAAGAAAGAAAGAAGAAAAAATGAATGAAAGAATAAAGAAAGGAGAAAGAAAGAAGAAAGAAAGAAAAAAGAATGAAAAAAGAAAGAAAGAAAGAAGAAGGAAAGAAGAAAGAAAGAAGAAAGAAAGAAGAAAGAAAGAAGAAAGAAAGAAGAAAGAAAGAAGAAAGAAAGAAAAAAAAGAAAGAAGAAAGAAAGAAGAAAGAAGAAAGAAAGAAGAAAGAAAGGAAAAAGAAAGAAGAAAGAAAGAAGTAAGAAAGAAGTAACAAAGAAGTAAGAAAGAAGAAAGAAAGAAGAAAGAAAGAAGAAAGAAGTAAGAAAGAAAGAAGAAAGAAAGAAGAAAGAAAGAAGAAAGAAAGAAGAAAGAAAGAAGAAAGAAGAACGAGAGTAGAAAGAGATAAAGAGGAAAGAAAGAAGAAGGAAAGAAGAATAAAGAAAGAAATTAAGAAGAAAGAAAGAAAGAAGAACGAAAGAAGAAAGAAAGAAAGAAGAGAGAAAGAAGAAAGAAAGAAAGAAGGAAGTAATAAAGAAAGAAGTAAGAAGTAAGAAAGGAAGAAGTAAGGTGTAAGAAAGAAGTAAGAAAGAAGTAAGAAAGAAGTAAGAAAGAAAGAAGAGAGAAAGAATAAAGAAAGAAGAAAGAAAGAAGAAAGAAGAAAGAAAGAAAGAAGAAAGAAAGAAGAAAGAAAGAATGAAGAAAGAAACGATGGAGAAATAAAGAAGAAAGAAAGAAGAAAGAAAGAAGAAAGAAAGAAGAAAGAGAGAAAGAAGTAAGAAAGAAGAAAGAAAGAAAGAAGAAAGAAAGAAGAAGGAAAGAAGAAAGAAAGAAAGCAGAAAGAAAGAAAGAAGAAAGAAAGAAAAAAAGAAAGAAAGAAAGAAAGTAAGAAAGAAAGAAGAAAGAAAGAGGACAGAAATAAAGAAGAAAGAAAGCAGAAAGAAAGAAGAAAGAAAGAAGAAAGAAGAAAGAAAGAAGAAAGAAAGAAGAAAGAAAGAAGGAAGAAAGAATGAAGAAAGAAAGAAAGAAAGAAGAAAGAATGAGGAAAGAAAGAAAGAAGAAAGAAAGAAGAAAGAAAGAAGAAAGAATGAAGTAAGAAAGAAGAAAGAAAGAAGAAAGAAAGAAAAAAGAAAGAAAAAAGAAAGAAAGAATAAAGAACGAATAAAGAGAGAAAGAAGAAAGAAAGAAGAAAGAAAGGAGAAAGAAAGAAGAAAGAAAGAAAATAAAGAAGAAAGAAAGAAGTAAGAAAGAAGAAAGAAAGAAGGAAGAAAGAAAGGAAGAAGAATGAAAGAAAGAAAGAAGAAAGAAAGGAAAAAGAAAGAAGAAAGAAAGAAGAAAGAAAGAAGAATGAAAGAAGAAACAAAGACTGAAGAAAGAAAGAAGAATGAAAGAAGATGGAAGAAGAAAGAAAGAAGAAAGAAAAAAGAAATAAAGAAGAAAGAAGAAAGAAATAAGAAAGAAGAAAGAAGTAAGAAAGAAAGAAGAAAGAAAGAAATAAGAAAGAAAGAAGAAAGAAAGAACAAAGAAAGAAGAAAGAAATAAGAAAGAAGTAAGAAAGAAAGAAGTAAGAAAGAAAGAAGAAAGAAAGAAGAAAGAAAGAAAGAAGAAAGAATAAAAAAGAAAGAAAGAAGAACGAAAGCAGAAAGAAAATAGAAAGAAAAAAGAAAGAAGAAAGAAAGAAGAAAGAAAGAAGAAAGAAAGGATGAAGAAAGAAAGAAAGAAAGAAGAAAGAATGAAGAAAGAAAGAAAGAAGAAATAATGAAAGAAAGAATAAAGAAAGGAGAAAGAAAGAAGAAAGAAAGAAAAAAGAAAGAAAAAAGAAAGAAAGAAAGAAGAAAGAAAGAAGAAAGAAAGAAGAAAGAAAGAAGAAAGAAAGAAATAAAAGAAAGAAGAAAGAAAGAAGAAAGAAGAAAGAAGAAAGAAAGAAGGAAGAAAGAAAGGAAGAAGAAAGAAAGAAAGAAGAAAGAAAGAAGAAAGAAAGAAGAAAGAAAGAAGAAAGAAAGAAGAAAGAAAGAAGAAAGAAATAAGTAAGAAAGAAGTAACAAAGAAGTAAGAAAGAAGAAAGAAAGAAAGAAAAAGAGAAAGAAGATAGAAAGAAGAAAGAAAGAAGAAAGAAAGAAGTAAGAAAGAAAGAAGAAACAAAGAAGAAACAAAGAATGATAGAAGAAAGAAAGATGATAGAAGGAAGAAAGAAGAAAGAAAGAAGAAAGAAAAAAGTAAGGAAGAAGTAAGAAAGAAAGTAGAAAGAAAGAAAAAAGAAAGAAGAAAGAAAGAAGAAAGAAAGAAAGAAGAAAGAAGTAAGAAAGAAAGAAGTTATAAAGAGCTAAGAAAGAAAGAAGAAAGAAAGAAGAATGAAAGAAGAAAGAAAGAAAGAAGAAAGAAAGAAAGAAGAAAGAAAGAAAGAAGAAAGAGGAAAGAAAGAAGTAAGTAAGAAAGAAGAAAGAAAGGAAGAAGAAAGGAAGAAGAAATTAAGAATAAAGAAAGAAGAAAAAAAGAAGAAAGAAAGATGTAAGAAAGAATTAAGAAAGAAAGAAGAAAGAAAGAAGAAAGAAAAGAAGAAGAAAGGAAGAAGAAAGGAAGAATAAAGAAAGAAGAAAGAAAGAAGTAAGAAAGAAGTAAGAAAGAAAGAAGAAAGAAAGAAGAAAGAAAGAAAGAAGAAAGAAAGAAGAAAGAAAGAAGAAAGAAAGAAGAAAGAAGAAAGAAAGAAGAAAGAAATAAAGAAGAAAGAGAGAAGAAAGAAAGAAGAAAGAAAGAAAAAAGAAAAAAAAAGAAAGAAGAAAGAAAGAAGTAATAAAGAAGTAACAAAGAATTAAGAAAAAAGTAAGAAAGAAGTAATAAAGTAGTAAGAAAGAAAGAAGAAAGAAAGAAGAAAAAAGAAGGAAGAAAGAAATGAAGAAGAAAGAAAGAAAAGAAGAAAGAAAGAAGGAAGAAATTAAGAAGAAAGAAAGAAGGAAGAAAGAAGAATGAAAGAAAGAAATTAAGAAGAAAGAAAGAAAGGAGAAAGAAAGAAGAAAGAAGAATGAAAGAAAGAAATTAAGAAGAAAGAAAGAAAGATGAAAGAAAGAAGAATTAAAGAACAAAGAAGTAAGAAATAAGCAAGAAAGAAGAAAGAAAGAAGAAAGAAAGAAGAAAGAAAGGAGAAAGAAAAAAGGAAGAAAGAAACAAGAAAGAAATAAAGAAGAGAGAAAGAAGAAAGAAAGAAGAAAGAAAGAAGTAAGAAAGAAAGAAGAAAGAAAGAAGAATGAAAGAAGAAAGAAAGACTGAAGAAAGAAAGAAGAATGAAAGAAGAAAGGAAGAAGAAAGAAACAAGAAAGTAAAAAGAAAGAAGAAAGAAGAAATAAAGAAGAAAGAAAGAAGAAAGAAAGAAAAAAAAAGAAAGAAGAAAGAAAGAAAAAAGAAGAAAGAAAGAAGGAAGAAAGAAAGGAAGAAGAAAGAAAGAAAGAAAGAAGAAAGAAAGAAGAAAGAAAGAAGAAAGAAAGGAAGAAAAAGAGAAAGAAGATAGAAAGAAAAAAGAAAGAAGAAAGTAAGAGAGAAGAAAGAAAGAAGAAAGAAAGAAGAAACAAAGAAGAAAGAAAGAATGATAGAAGAAAGAAAGAAGATAGAAGGAAGAAAGAAGAAAGAAAGAAGAAAGAAACAAAGAAGAAAGAAAGAAGAAAGAAAGAAGAAAGAAAGAAGAAAGAAGAAAGAAAGAAATAAAGAAGAAAGAAAGAAGAAAGAAGAAAGAAAGAAAGAAAAAAGAAGAAAGAAAGAAATAAGAAAGAAAGAAAGAAAGAAGAAAGAAAGAAAGAAAAAAGAAGAAAGAAAGAAATAAGAAAGAAAGAAAGAAAGAAGAAAGAAAGAAGAAAAAGAAAGAAAAAGAAAGAAAGAAAGAAGAAAGAAAGAAGAAAGAAAGAAATAAGAAAGAAAGAAAGAATAAAGAAAGAAAGAAGAAATAAAGAAGAAAGCAAGAAGTAAGAAAGAAGTAAGAAAGAAAGAAGAAAGTGGGAAGAAAGAAAGAAAGGAAGAAAGAAGAAAGAAAGAAAGAAGAAAGAAAGAAGAAAGAAAGAAGAAAGAAAGAAAGAAGAAAGAAAGAAGAAAGGAAGAAGAAAGAAAGAAATAAGAAATAAATAAAGAAGAAAGAAAGAAGAAAGAAAGAATGAAGAAAGAAAGAAGAAAGAAAGAATGAAGAAAGAAAGAAGAAAGAACGTAGAAAGAATGAAGAAAGAAAGAAGAAAGAAATAAGAAAGAGTGAAGAAAGAAAGAAGAAAGAAAGAAAGAAGAAAGAAAGAAAGAAGAAAGAAAAAAGAAAGAAAGAAGAAAGAAGAAAGAAAGAAAGAAGAAAGAAAGAAAGAAGAATGAAAGAAGAAAGAAAGAAAAAGAAAGAAAGAAGGAAAGAAGAAAGAAAAAGAAAGAAAGAAAGAAGAAAGAAAGAAGAAAGAAAGAAATAAGAAAGAAAGAAAGAAAGAAGAAAGAAAGGAGAAAGAAAGAATTAAGAAAGAAGTAAGAAAGAAGGAAGAATGAAGGAAGAAAGAAAGAAGAAAGAAAGAAGAAAGAAAGAAGAAAGAAAGAAGAAAGAAAGAAGAAAGAAAGAAGAAAGAAAGAAAGAATAAAGAAAGAAGTAAGAAGGAAGTAAGAAAGGAAGAAGAAAGAAAGACAGAAGAAATAAAGAAGAAAGAAACAAGAAAGAAAGAAGGAAGGAAGAAAGAAGAAGGAAAGAAGAAAGAAAGAAAGAAGAAGAAAGAAGAAAGAAAAAAGAAAGAAAGAAGAAAGAAACAAGAAAGAAAGAAGGAAGGAAGGAAGAAAGAAAGAAAGGAAGAAGAAAGAAAGAAAGAAATAAAGAAGGAAGAAAGAAAGAAGAAAGAAAGAAGAAAGAAGAAAGAAAGAAAGAAGAAAGAAAGAAAGAAGAAACAAAGAAGAAAGAAAGAAAGAAGAAAAAAGAAGAAAAAAAGAAGAAAGAAGAAAGAAGAAAGAAAGAAAGAAGAAAAAAGAAGAAAGAAAGAAACAAGAAAGAAAGAAAGAAGAAAGAAAGAAGAAAGTAAGAAGAAAGAAAGAAAGAATAAAGAAAGAAGTAAGAAAGAAAGAAGAAAGAAAGTACAAAGAAACAAGAAAGAAAGAAGGAATGAAGGAAGAAAGAAAGAAAGAAAGAAAGAAGAAAGAAAGAAAGTAAAGAAAGAAGGAAGAAAGAAAGAAAGAAGAAATAAAGAAGAAAGAAACAAGTAAGAAAGAAGTAATAAAGAAGTAAAAAAGAAGTAAGAAAGAAGTAAGAAAGAAGAAAGAAATAAGAAAGAAAGAAGAGAGAAAGAAGAAAGAAGAAAGAAAGAAAGAAGAAAGAAAGAAAGAAGAAACAAAGAAGAAAGAAGAAAAAAAGAAGAAAAAAAGAAGAAAGAAGAAAGAGAGAAGAAAAAAAGAAAGAAAAAAGAAAGAAGAAAGAAAGAAACAAGAAAGAAAGAAAGAAGAAAGAAGAAAGAAAGAAAGAATAAAGAAAAAAGTAAGAAAGAAGTAAGAAAGAAAGAAGAAAGAAAGTAGAAAGAAACAGGAAAGAAAGAAAGAAGAAAGAAAGAAGAAAGAAAGAAAGAAGACAGACAGTAGAAAGAAAGAAAGAAGAAAGAAAGAAAGAAGAAAGAAAGAAAGAAGAAAGAAAGAAGAAAGAAAGACGAAAGAAACAAGAAAGAAAGAAGAAAGAAAGAAATAAGATATAAACAAAGAAGAAAGAAAGAAAGAAGAAAGGAAGCAGAAAGAAAGAAAGAAGACAGATAGTAGAAAGAAAGAAAGAAGAAAGAAAGAAAGAAGAAAGAAAGAAGAAAGAAAGAAGAAAGAAGAAAGAAAGAAAGAAGAAAGAAAGAAGTTAGAAAGAAGAAAGAAAGAAAGAAGAAAGAAAGAAGAAAGAACGAAGAAAGAAAGAAGAGAGAAAGAAAGAAGAAAGAAAGAAATAAAGAAAGAAGAAAGAATGAAGAAAGAATGAACAAAGAATGAACAAAGAAATAAAGAAGAAAGAAAGAAAGAAAGAAGAAAGAAAGAATGAAGAAAGAAAGAAAGAACGTAGAAAGAATGAAGAAAGAAAGAAGAAAGAAAGAAGAAAGAATTAAGAAAGAAAGAAGAAAGAAAGAAAGAAGAAAGAAAGAAGAAAGAAAGAAAGAAGAAAGAAAAAAGAAAGAAAGAAAGATGAAAGAAAGAAAGAAGAAAGAAAGAAGAAAGAAAGAAATAAGAAAGAAGTAAGAAAGAAGGAAGAATGAAGGAAGAAAGAAAGAAGAAAGAAAGAAGAAAGAAAGAAGAAAGAAAGAATTAAGAAAGAAGTAAGAAAGAAGGAAGAATGAAGGAAGAAAGAAAGAAGAAAGAAAGAAGAAAGAAAGAAAGAAAGAAGAAAGAAAGAAGAAAGTAGAAAGAAAGAAGAAAATAGAAAAAAAGAAGAAAGAAGGAATGAAGAAAGAAAGAAGAAAGAAAGAAAGAAGAAAGAAAGAAGAAAGAAAGTAGAAAGAAAGAAGAAAGAAGAAAGAAAGAAAGAAGAAAGAAAGAAGTTAGAAAGAAGAAAGAAAGAAAGAAGAAAGAAAGAAGAAAGAACGAAGAAAGAAAGAAGAGAGAAAGAAAGAAGAAAGAAAGAAATAAAGAAAGAAGAAAGAATGAAGAAAGAATGAACAAAGAATGAACAAAGAAATAAAGAAGAAAGAAAGAAAGAAAGAAGAAAGAAAGAAAGAAAAAAGAAGAAAGAAAGAAATAAGAAAGAAAGAAAGAAAGAAGAAAGAAAGAAGAAAAAAGATAGAAAAAGAAAGAAAGAAAGAAGAAAGAAAGAAGAAAGAAAGAGATAAGAAAGAAAGAAAGAATAAAGAAAGAATGAAGAAAGAAAAAGAAAGAAAGAAGTAAGAAAGAAGTAAGAAAGAAAGAAGAAAGAGGGAAGAAAGAAAGAAAGGAAGAAAGCAGAAAGAAAGAAAGAAGAAAGAAAGAAGAAAGAAAGAAGAAAGAAAGAAAGAAGAAAGAAAGAAGAAAGGAAGAAGAAAGAAAGAAATAAGAAATAAATAAAGAAGAAAGAAAGAAGAAAGAAAGAATGAAGAAAGAAAGAAGAAAGAAAGAATGAAGAAAGAAAGAAGAAAGAACGTAGAAAGAATGAAGAAAGAAAGAAGAAAGAAAGAAGAAAGAGTGAAGAAAGAAAGAAGAAAGAAAGAAAGAAGAAAGAAAGAAAGAAGAAAGAAAAAAGAAAGAAAGAAAGATGAAAGAAAGAAAGAAGAAAGAAAGAAGAAAGAAAGAAATAAGAAAGAAGTAAGAAAGAAGGAAGAATGAAGGAAGAAAGAAAGAAGAAAGAAAGAAGAAAGAAAGAAGAAAGAAAGAAAGAAAGAAGAAAGAAAGAAGAAAGTAGAAAGAAAGAAGAAAATAGAAAAAAAGAAGAAAGAAGGAATGAAGAAAGAAAGAAGAAAGAAAGAAAGAAGAAAGAAAGAAGAAAGAAAGAAGAAAGAAAGAAGAAAGAAAGAAAGAAGAAAGAAGAAAGAAAAAAAGAAGAAAGAAAGAAGACAAAGAAGAAAGAAAGAATGAAAGAAGAAAGAGAGAGGAAAGAAAGAAGAAAGAAAGAAGTAAGAAAGAAGTAAGAAAGACGTAAGAAAAAAGTAAGAAAGAAAGAAGAAAGAAAGAAGTAAGACAGAAAGAAGAAAGAAAGAACAAAGCAAGTAAAAAGAAAGAAAAAAGAAAGAAGAAAGAAAGAAGAAAGAAGTAAGAAAGAAAGAACAAAGAAAGAAGAAAGAAGAAAGAGAAAAGAAAGAAATAAAGAAAAAGAAAGAAGAAAGAAAGAAGAATGAAGAAAGAAATTAAGAAGAAAGAAAGAAAGAAGAAAGAAAGAAGAAAGAAAGAAAGAAGAGAGAAAGAAGAAAGAAAGAAAGAAAGAAGTAATTAAGAAAGAAGTAAGAAGTAAGAAAGAAGTAAGAAAGAAAGAAGAAAGAAAGAAGAAATAAGAAAGAAAGAAGAAAGAAAGAAGAAAGAAGAAAGAATGAAGAATGAAAGAAAGAATTTAAGAAGAAAGAAAGAAAGAAGAAAAAAGAAGAAAGAAAGAAGAAAGAAGAAAGAAAGAAGAAAGAAAGAAGAAAGAACGAATGAAGAAAGAAACGAAGGAGAAATAAAGAAGAAAGAAAGAAGAAAGAAAGAATAATGAAAGAAGAAAGAAAGAAAGAAAAATAGGAAAGAAAGAAGAAAGAAAGAAAAAAGAGAGAAAGAAGAAAGAAAGAAGAAAAAAGACGAAAGAAGGAAGAAAGAAAGAAGAAAGAAAGAAAGAAGAAGGAAAGAAAAAAGAAAAAAAGCAGAAAGAATGAAAGAAGAAAGAAAGAAGAAAGAAAGAAAGAAGAAGGAAGAAAGAAAGAACTAAGAAAGAAAGAATAAAGAAGTAAGAAAGAAAGAAGAAAGATGTAAGAAAGAAGTAAAAAAGAAAGAAGAAAGAAGAAAGAAAGAAAGAAAGAAAGAAAGAAAGAAAGAAAGAAAGAAAGAAAGAAAGAAAGAAGGAAAGAAAGAAAGAAAGAAAGAAAAAAAAAAGAAAGAGGAGAGAAATAAAGAAGAAAGAAAGCAGAAAGAAAGAAGAAAGAAAGAAGAAAGAAGAAAGAAAGAAGAAAGAAAGAATGAAGAAAGAAAGAAAGAAAGAAGAAAGAATGAGGAAAGAAAGAAAGAAGAAAGAAAGAAGAAAGAAAGAAGAAAGAATGAAGTAAGAAAGAAGAAAGAAAGAAGAAAGAAAGAAGAAAGAAAGAAAAAAGAAAGAAAGAATAAAGAACGAATAAAGAGAGAAAGAAGAAAGAAAGAAGAAAGAAAGGAGAAAGAAAGAAGAAAGAAAGAAAAAAAAAGAAAGAAGAAAGAAAGAATAAAGAAAGAATAAAGAAAGAAGAAAGAAGAAAGAAATAAGAAAGAAGTAAGAAAGAAAGAAGTAAGAAAGAAAGAAGAAAGAAAGAAGAAAGAAAGAAAGAAGAAAGAATAAAAAAGAAAGAAAGAAGAAAGAAGAAAGAATGAAGAAAGAAAGAAAGAAGAAAAAATGAATGAAAGAATAAAGAAAGGAGAAAGAAAGAAGAAAGAAAGAAAAAAGAATGAAAAAAGAAAGAAAGAAAGAAGAAGGAAAGAAGAAAGAAAGAAGAAAGAAAGAAGAAAGAAAGAAGAAAGAAAGAAGAAAGAAAGAAGAAAGAAAGAAAAAAAAGAAAGAAGAAAGAAAGAAGAAAGAAGAAAGAAAGAAGAAAGAAAGGAAAAAGAAAGAAGAAAGAAAGAAGTAAGAAAGAAGTAACAAAGAAGTAAGAAAGAAGAAAGAAAGAAGAAAGAAAGAAGAAAGAAGTAAGAAAGAAAGAAGAAAGAAAGAAGAAAGAAAGAAGAAAGAAAGAAGAAAGAAAGAAGAAAGAAGAACGAGAGTAGAAAGAGATAAAGAAGAAAGAAAGAAGAAGGAAAGAAGAATAAAGAAAGAAATTAAGAAGAAAGAAAGAAAGAAGAACGAAAGAAGAAAGAAAGAAAGAAGAGAGAAAGAAGAAAGAAAGAAAGAAGGAAGTAATAAAGAAAGAAGTAAGAAGTAAGAAAGGAAGAAGTAAGGTGTAAGAAAGAAGTAAGAAAGAAGTAAGAAAGAAGTAAGAAAGAAAGAAGAGAGAAAGAATAAAGAAAGAAGAAAGAAAGAAGAAAGAAGAAAGAAAGAAAGAAGAAAGAAAGAAGAAAGAAAGAATGAAGAAAGAAACGATGGAGAAATAAAGAAGAAAGAAAGAAGAAAGAAAGAAGAAAGAAAGAAGAAAGAGAGAAAGAAGTAAGAAAGAAGAAAGAAAGAAAGAAGAAAGAAAGAAGAAGGAAAGAAGAAAGAAAGAAAGCAGAAAGAAAGAAAGAAGAAAGAAAGAAAAAAAGAAAGAAAGAAAGAAAGTAAGAAAGAAAGAAGAAAGAAAGAGGACAGAAATAAAGAAGAAAGAAAGCAGAAAGAAAGAAGAAAGAAAGAAGAAAGAAGAAAGAATGAAGAAAGAAAGAAGAAAGAAAGAAGGAAGAAAGAATGAAGAAAGAAAGAAAGAAAGAAGAAAGAATGAGGAAAGAAAGAAAGAAGAAAGAAAGAAGAAAGAAAGAAGAAAGAATGAAGTAAGAAAGAAGAAAGAAAGAAGAAAGAAAGAAAAAAGAAAGAAAAAAGAAAGAAAGAATAAAGAACGAATAAAGAGAGAAAGAAGAAAGAAAGAAGAAAGAAAGGAGAAAGAAAGAAGAAAGAAAGAAAATAAAGAAGAAAGAAAGAAGTAAGAAAGAAGAAAGAAAGAAGGAAGAAAGAAAGGAAGAAGAATGAAAGAAAGAAAGAAGAAAGAAAGGAAAAAGAAAGAAGAAAGAAAGAAGAAAGAAAGAAGAATGAAAGAAGAAACAAAGACTGAAGAAAGAAAGAAGAATGAAAGAAGATGGAAGAAGAAAGAAAGAAGAAAGAAAAAAGAAATAAAGAAGAAAGAAGAAAGAAATAAGAAAGAAGAAAGAAGTAAGAAAGAAAGAAGAAAGAAAGAAATAAGAAAGAAAGAAGAAAGAAAGAACAAAGAAAGAAGAAAGAAATAAGAAAGAAGTAAGAAAGAAAGAAGTAAGAAAGAAAGAAGAAAGAAAGAAGAAAGAAAGAAAGAAGAAAGAATAAAAAAGAAAGAAAGAAGAACGAAAGCAGAAAGAAAATAGAAAGAAAAAAGAAAGAAGAAAGAAAGAAGAAAGAAAGAAGAAAGAAAGGATGAAGAAAGAAAGAAAGAAAGAAGAAAGAATGAAGAAAGAAAGAAAGAAGAAATAATGAAAGAAAGAATAAAGAAAGGAGAAAGAAAGAAGAAAGAAAGAAAAAAGAAAGAAAAAAGAAAGAAAGAAAGAAGAAAGAAAGAAGAAAGAAAGAAGAAAGAAAGAAGAAAGAAAGAAATAAAAGAAAGAAGAAAGAAAGAAGAAAGAAGAAAGAAGAAAGAAAGAAGGAAGAAAGAAAGGAAGAAGAAAGAAAGAAAGAAGAAAGAAAGAAGAAAGAAAGAAGAAAGAAAGAAGAAAGAAAGAAGAAAGAAAGAAGAAAGAAATAAGTAAGAAAGAAGTAACAAAGAAGTAAGAAAGAAGAAAGAAAGAAAGAAAAAGAGAAAGAAGATAGAAAGAAGAAAGAAAGAAGAAAGAAAGAAGTAAGAAAGAAAGAAGAAACAAAGAAGAAACAAAGAATGATAGAAGAAAGAAAGATGATAGAAGGAAGAAAGAAGAAAGAAAGAAGAAAGAAAAAAGTAAGAAAGAAGTAAGAAAGAAAGTAGAAAGAAAGAAAAAAGAAAGAAGAAAGAAAGAAGAAAGAAAGAAAGAAGAAAGAAGTAAGAAAGAAAGAAGTTATAAAGAGCTAAGAAAGAAAGAAGAAAGAAAGAAGAATGAAAGAAGAAAGAAAGAAAGAAGAAAGAAAGAAAGAAGAAAGAAAGAAAGAAGAAAGAGGAAAGAAAGAAGTAAGTAAGAAAGAAGAAAGAAAGGAAGAAGAAAGGAAGAAGAAATTAAGAATAAAGAAAGAAGAAAAAAAGAAGAAAGAAAGATGTAAGAAAGAATTAAGAAAGAAAGAAGAAAGAAAGAAGAAAGAAAAGAAGAAGAAAGGAAGAAGAAAGGAAGAATAAAGAAAGAAGAAAGAAAGAAGTAAGAAAGAAGTAAGAAAGAAAGAAGAAAGAAAGAAGAAAGAAAGAAAGAAGAAAGAAAGAAGAAAGAAAGAAGAAAGAAAGAAGAAAGAAGAAAGAAAGAAGAAAGAAATAAAGAAGAAAGAGAGAAGAAAGAAAGAAGAAAGAAAGAAAAAAGAAAAAAAAAGAAAGAAGAAAGAAAGAAGTAATAAAGAAGTAACAAAGAATTAAGAAAAAAGTAAGAAAGAAGTAATAAAGTAGTAAGAAAGAAAGAAGAAAGAAAGAAGAAAAAAGAAGGAAGAAAGAAATGAAGAAGAAAGAAAGAAAAGAAGAAAGAAAGAAGGAAGAAATTAAGAAGAAAGAAAGAAGGAAGAAAGAAGAATGAAAGAAAGAAATTAAGAAGAAAGAAAGAAAGGAGAAAGAAAGAAGAAAGAAGAATGAAAGAAAGAAATTAAGAAGAAAGAAAGAAAGATGAAAGAAAGAAGAATTAAAGAACAAAGAAGTAAGAAATAAGCAAGAAAGAAGAAAGAAAGAAGAAAGAAAGAAGAAAGAAAGGAGAAAGAAAAAAGGAAGAAAGAAACAAGAAAGAAATAAAGAAGAGAGAAAGAAGAAAGAAAGAAGAAAGAAAGAAGTAAGAAAGAAAGAAGAAAGAAAGAAGAATGAAAGAAGAAAGAAAGACTGAAGAAAGAAAGAAGAATGAAAGAAGAAAGGAAGAAGAAAGAAACAAGAAAGTAAAAAGAAAGAAGAAAGAAGAAATAAAGAAGAAAGAAAGAAGAAAGAAAGAAAAAAAAAAGAAAGAAGAAAGAAAGAAAAAAGAAGAAAGAAAGAAGGAAGAAAGAAAGGAAGAAGAAAGAAAGAAAGAAAGAAGAAAGAAAGAAGAAAGAAAGAAGAAAGAAAGGAAGAAAAAGAGAAAGAAGATAGAAAGAAAAAAGAAAGAAGAAAGTAAGAGAGAAGAAAGAAAGAAGAAAGAAAGAAGAAACAAAGAAGAAAGAAAGAATGATAGAAGAAAGAAAGAAGATAGAAGGAAGAAAGAAGAAAGAAAGAAGAAAGAAACAAAGAAGAAAGAAAGAAGAAAGAAAGAAGAAAGAAAGAAGAAAGAAGAAAGAAAGAAATAAAGAAGAAAGAAAGAAGAAAGAAGAAAGAAAGAAGAAAGAAGAAAGAAAGAAAGAAAAAAGAAGAAAGAAAGAAATAAGAAAGAAAGAAAGAAAGAAGAAAGAAAGAAAGAAAAAAGAAGAAAGAAAGAAATAAGAAAGAAAGAAAGAAAGAAGAAAGAAAGAAGAAAAAAGAAAGAAAAAGAAAGAAAGAAAGAAGAAAGAAAGAAGAAAGAAAGAAATAAGAAAGAAAGAAAGAATAAAGAAAGAAAGAAGAAAGAAAGAAGAAAGAAAGAAAGAAGAAAGAAAGAAGAAAGAAAGAAGAAAGAAAGAAAGAAGAAAGAAAGAAGAAAGGAAGAAGAAAGAAAGAAATAAGAAATAAATAAAGAAGAAAGAAAGAAGAAAGAAAGAATGAAGAAAGAAAGAAGAAAGAAAGAATGAAGAAAGAAAGAAGAAAGAACGTAGAAAGAATGAAGAAAGAAAGAAGAAAGAAATAAGAAAGAGTGAAGAAAGAAAGAAGAAAGAAAGAAAGAAGAAAGAAAGAAAGAAGAAAGAAAAAAGAAAGAAAGAAGAAAGAAGAAAGAAAGAAAGAAGAAAGAAAGAAAGAAGAATGAAAGAAGAAAGAAAGAAAGAAGAAAGAAAGAAGGAAAGAAGAAAGAAAAAGAAAGAAAGAAAGAAGAAAGAAAGAAGAAAGAAAGAAATAAGAAAGAAAGAAAGAAAGAAGAAAGAAAGGAGAAAGAAAGAATTAAGAAAGAAGTAAGAAAGAAGGAAGAATGAAGGAAGAAAGAAAGAAGAAAGAAAGAAGAAAGAAAGAAGAAAGAAAGAAGAAAGAAAGAAGAAAGAAAGAAGAAAGAAAGAAAGAATAAAGAAAGAAGTAAGAAGGAAGTAAGAAAGGAAGAAGAAAGAAAGACAGAAGAAATAAAGAAGAAAGAAACAAGAAAGAAAGAAGGAAGGAAGAAAGAAGAAGGAAAGAAGAAAGAAAGAAAGAAGAAGAAAGAAGAAAGAAAAAAGAAAGAAAGAAGAAAGAAACAAGAAAGAAAGAAGGAAGGAAGGAAGAAAGAAAGAAAGGAAGAAGAAAGAAAGAAAGAAATAAAGAAGGAAGAAAGAAAGAAGAAAGAAAGAAGAAAGAAGAAAGAAAGAAAGAAGAAAGAAAGAAAGAAGAAACAAAGAAGAAAGAAAGAAAGAAGAAAAAAGAAGAAAAAAAGAAGAAAGAAGAAAGAAGAAAGAAAGAAAGAAGAAAAAAGAAGAAAGAAAGAAACAAGAAAGAAAGAAAGAAGAAAGAAAGAAGAAAGTAAGAAGAAAGAAAGAAAGAATAAAGAAAGAAGTAAGAAAGAAAGAAGAAAGAAAGTACAAAGAAACAAGAAAGAAAGAAGGAATGAAGGAAGAAAGAAAGAAAGAAAGAAAGAAGAAAGAAAGAAAGTAAAGAAAGAAGGAAGAAAGAAAGAAAGAAGAAATAAAGAAGAAAGAAACAAGTAAGAAAGAAGTAATAAAGAAGTAAAAAAGAAGTAAGAAAGAAGTAAGAAAGAAGAAAGAAATAAGAAAGAAAGAAGAGAGAAAGAAGAAAGAAGAAAGAAAGAAAGAAGAAAGAAAGAAAGAAGAAACAAAGAAGAAAGAAGAAAAAAAGAAGAAAAAAAGAAGAAAGAAGAAAGAGAGAAGAAAAAAAGAAAGAAAAAAGAAAGAAGAAAGAAAGAAACAAGAAAGAAAGAAAGAAGAAAGAAGAAAGAAAGAAAGAATAAAGAAAAAAGTAAGAAAGAAGTAAGAAAGAAAGAAGAAAGAAAGTAGAAAGAAACAGGAAAGAAAGAAAGAAGAAAGAAAGAAGAAAGAAAGAAAGAAGACAGACAGTAGAAAGAAAGAAAGAAGAAAGAAAGAAAGAAGAAAGAAAGAAAGAAGAAAGAAAGAAGAAAGAAAGACGAAAGAAACAAGAAAGAAAGAAGAAAGAAAGAAATAAGATATAAACAAAGAAGAAAGAAAGAAAGAAGAAAGGAAGCAGAAAGAAAGAAAGAAGACAGATAGTAGAAAGAAAGAAAGAAGAAAGAAAGAAAGAAGAAAGAAAGAAGAAAGAAAGAAGAAAGAAGAAAGAAAGAAAGAAGAAAGAAAGAAGTTAGAAAGAAGAAAGAAAGAAAGAAGAAAGAAAGAAGAAAGAACGAAGAAAGAAAGAAGAGAGAAAGAAAGAAGAAAGAAAGAAATAAAGAAAGAAGAAAGAATGAAGAAAGAATGAACAAAGAATGAACAAAGAAATAAAGAAGAAAGAAAGAAAGAAAGAAGAAAGAAAGAATGAAGAAAGAAAGAAAGAACGTAGAAAGAATGAAGAAAGAAAGAAGAAAGAAAGAAGAAAGAATTAAGAAAGAAAGAAGAAAGAAAGAAAGAAGAAAGAAAGAAGAAAGAAAGAAAGAAGAAAGAAAAAAGAAAGAAAGAAAGATGAAAGAAAGAAAGAAGAAAGAAAGAAGAAAGAAAGAAATAAGAAAGAAGTAAGAAAGAAGGAAGAATGAAGGAAGAAAGAAAGAAGAAAGAAAGAAGAAAGAAAGAAGAAAGAAAGAATTAAGAAAGAAGTAAGAAAGAAGGAAGAATGAAGGAAGAAAGAAAGAAGAAAGAAAGAAGAAAGAAAGAAAGAAAGAAGAAAGAAAGAAGAAAGTAGAAAGAAAGAAGAAAATAGAAAAAAAGAAGAAAGAAGGAATGAAGAAAGATAGAAGAAAGAAAGAAAGAAGAAATAAAGAAGAAAGAAAGTAGAAAGAAAGAAGAAAGAAGAAAGAAAGAAAGAAGAAAGAAAGAAGTTAGAAAGAAGAAAGAAAGAAAGAAGAAAGAAAGAAGAAAGAACGAAGAAAGAAAGAAGAGAGAAAGAAAGAAGAAAGAAAGAAATAAAGAAAGAAGAAAGAATGAAGAAAGAATGAACAAAGAATGAACAAAGAAATAAAGAAGAAAGAAAGAAAGAAAGAAGAAAGAAAGAAAGAAAAAAGAAGAAAGAAAGAAATAAGAAAGAAAGAAAGAAAGAAGAAAGAAAGAAGAAAAAAGATAGAAAAAGAAAGAAAGAAAGAAGAAAGAAAGAAGAAAGAGATAAGAAAGAAAGAAAGAATAAAGAAAGAATGAAGAAAGAAAAAGAAAGAAAGAAGTAAGAAAGAAGTAAGAAAGAAAGAAGAAAGAGGGAAGAAAGAAAGAAAGGAAGAAAGCAGAAAGAAAGAAAGAAGAAAGAAAGAAGAAAGAAAGAAGAAAGAAAGAAAGAAGAAAGAAAGAAGAAAGGAAGAAGAAAGAAAGAAATAAGAAATAAATAAAGAAGAGAGAAAGAAGAAAGAAAGAATGAAGAAAGAAAGAAGAAAGAAAGAATGAAGAAAGAAAGAAGAAAGAACGTAGAAAGAATGAAGAAAGAAAGAAGAAAGAAAGAAGAAAGAGTGAAGAAAGAAAGAAGAAAGAAAGAAAGAAGAAAGAAAGAAAGAAGAAAGAAAAAAGAAAGAAAGAAAGATGAAAGAAAGAAAGAAGAAAGAAAGAAGAAAGAAAGAAATAAGAAAGAAGTAAGAAAGAAGGAAGAATGAAGGAAGAAAGAAAGAAGAAAGAAAGAAGAAAGAAAGAAGAAAGAAAGAAAGAAAGAAGAAAGAAAGAAGAAAGTAGAAAGAAAGAAGAAAATAGAAAAAAAGAAGAAAGAAGGAATGAAGAAAGAAAGAAGAAAGAAAGAAAGAAGAAAGAAAGAAGAAAGAAAGTAGAAAGAAAGAAGAAAGAAGAAAGAAAGAAAGAAGAAAGAAAGAATTTAGAAAGAAGAAAGAAAGAAAGAAGAAAGAAAGAAGAAAGAACGAAGAAAGAAAGAAGAGAGAAAGAAAGAAGAAAGAAAGAAATAAAGAAAGAAGAAAGAATGAAGAAAGAATGAACAAAGAATGAACAAAGAAATAAAGAAGAAAGAAAGAAAGAAAGAAGAAAGAAAGAAAGAAAAAAGAAGAAAGAAAGAAATAAGAAAGAAAGAAAGAAAGAAGAAAGAAAGAAGAAAAAAGAAAGAAAAAGAAAGAAAGAAAGAAGAAAGAAAGAAGAAAGAAAGAAATAAGAAAGAAAGAAAGAATAAAGAAAGAAAGAAGAAAGAAAGAAGAAAGAAAGAAGTAAGAAAGAAGTAAGAAAGAAAGAAGAAAGAGGGAAGAAAGAAAGAAAGGAAGAAAGAAGAAAGAAAGAAAGAAGAAAGAAAGAAGAAAGAAAGAAGAAAGAAAGAAAGAAGAAAGAAAGAAGAAAGGAAGAAGAAAGAAAGAAATAAGAAATAAATAAAGAAGAAAGAAAGAAGAAAGAAAGAATGAAGAAAGAAAGAAGAAAGAAAGAATGAAGAAAGAAAGAAGAAAGAACGTAGAAAGAATGAAGAAAGAAAGAAGAAAGAAAGAAGAAAGAGTGAAGAAAGAAAGAAGAATGAAAGAAAGAAGAAAGAAAGAAAGAAGAAAGAAAAAGAAAGAAAGAAGAAAGAAGAAAGAAAGAAAGAAGAAAGAAAGAAAGAAGAATGAAAGAAGAAAGAAAGAAAGAAAGAAGAAAGAATGAAGGAAAGAAGAAAGAAAAAGAAAGAAAGAAAGAAGAAAGAAAGAAGAAAGAAAGAAATAAGAAAGAAAGAAAGAAAGAAGAAAGAAAGGAGAAAGAAAGAATTAAGAAAGAAGTAAGAAAGAAGGAAGAATGAAGGAAGAAAGAAAGAAGAAAGAAAGAAGAAAGAAAGAAGAAAGAAAGAATTAAGAAAGAAGTAAGAAAGAAGGAAGAATGAAGGAAGAAAGAAAGAAGAAATAAAGAAGAAAGAAAGAAAGAAATAAAGAAGGAAGAAAGAAAGAAGAAATAAAGAAGAAAGTAAGAAGTAAGAAAGAAGTAAGAAAGAAGTAAAAAAGAAGTAAGGAAGAAGTAAGAAAGAAGAAAGAAAGAAGAAAGAAGAAAGAAAGAAGAAAGAAGAAGGAAAGAAGAAAGAAAGAAAGAAGAAACAAAGAAGAAAGAAAGAATAAAGGAAGAAACAAGAAAGAAACAAGAAAGAAAGAAAGAAGAAAGAAAGAGGAAAGAAAGAAGAAATAAAGAAAGAATAAAGAAAGAAGTAAGAAAGAAAGAAGAAAGAAAGTAGAAAGAAACAAGAAAGAAAGAAGGAATGAAGGAAGAAAGAAAGAAAGAAAGAAAGAAGGAAGAAAGAAAGAAAGAAGAAATAAAGAAGAAAGAAAGAAGTAAGAAAGAAGTAAGAAAGAAGTAAAAAAGAAGTAAGAAAGAAGAAAGAAAGAAGAAAGAAGAAAGAAAAAAGAGAGAAAGAAGAAAGAAGAAAGAAAGAAAGAAGAAAGAAAGAAAGAAGAAACAAAGAACAAAGAAAGAAGAAAAAAAGAAGAAAAAAAGAAGAAAGAAGAAAGAAAGAAGAAAGAAAGAAAGAATAAAGAAAGAAACAAAAAAGAAAGAAAGAAGAAAGAAAGAAGAACGAAAGAAAGAATAAAGAAATAAGTAAGAAAGAAGTAAGAAAGAAAGAAGAAAGAAAGTAGAAAGAAACAAGAAAGAAAGAAGGAATGAAGGAAGAAAGAAAGAAAGAAGAAAGAAAGAAAGAAGAAAGAAAGGAGAAAAAAGAAAGAATGAAGAAAGAAAGAAAGAAGAAAGAAAGAAGAAAGAAAGAAATAAGAAAGAAAAAAAGAAGAAAGAAAGAAGGAAAGAAGAAAGAAAGAAGAAAGAAAGAAGTAAGAAAGAAGTAAGAAAGAAAGAAGAAAGAAAGGAGAAAGAAAGAAGAAATAAGAAGAAAGAAAGAAATAAGAAATAAAGAAAGAAGAAAGAAAGAAAGAAGAAAGCAAGAAGAAATAAAGAAAGAAGACAGACAGTAGAAAGAAAGAAAGAAGAAAGAAAGAAAGAAGAAGGAAAGAAGAAAGAAAGAATGAAGAAAGAAAGAAACAAGAAAGAAAGAAAGAAGGAAGAAAGAAAGAAGAAAGAAAAAAGAAAGAAAGAAGAAAGAAGAAAGAAAGAAAGAAGAAAGAAAGAAAGAAGAAAGAAAGAAAGAAGAAAGAAAGAAGGAAAGAAGAAAGAAAAAGAAAGAAAGAAAGAAAGAAGAAAGAAAGAAGAAAGAAAGAAATAAGAAAGAAAGAAAGAAAGAAAGAAGAAAGAAAGAAGAAAGAAAAAATTAAGAAGGAAGTAAGAAAGAAGGAAGAATGAAGGAAGAAAGAAAGAAGAAAGAAAGAAAGAAATAAAGAAGGAAGAAAGAAAGAAGAAATAAAGAAGAAATTAAGAAGTAAGAAAGAAGTAAGAAAGAAGTAAAAAAGAAGTAAGAAAGAAGTGAGAAAGAAGAAAGAAAGAAGAAAGAAAGAAGAAAGAAAGAAGAAAGAAGAAATAAAGAAGAAAGAAAGAAAGAAGAAACAAAGAAGAAATAAAGAAGAAAAAAAGAAGAAAAAAAGAAGAAAGAGGAAAGAAAGAAGAAAGAAACAAAGAATAAAGAAAGAAGTAAGAAAGAAAGAAGAAAGAAAGTAGAAAGAAACAAGAAAGAAAGAAGGAATGAAGGAAGAAAGAAAGAAAGAAAGAAAGAAAGAAGAAAGAAAGAAAGTAAAGAAAGAAGGAAGAAAGAAAGAAAGAAGAAATAAAGAAGAAAGAAAGAAGTAAGAAAGAAGAAAGAAAGAAAGAATAAAGAAAGAAGTAAGAAAGAAAGAAGAAATAATGTAGAAAGAAACAAGAAAGGAAGAAGGAATAAAGGAAGAAAGAAAGAAAGCAAGAAAGAAGAAAGAAAGAAAGTAAAGAAAGAAGGAAGAAAGAAAGAAAGAAAGAAGAAATAAAGAAGAAAGAAAGAAGTAAGAAAGAACTAAGAAAGAAGTAAAAAAGAAGTAAGAAAGAAGTAAGAAAGAAGAAAGAAAGAAGAAAGAAAGAAGAGAGAAAGAAGAAAGAAGAAAGAAAGAAGAAAGAAAGAAAGAAGAAACAAAGAAGAAAGAAAGAAAGAAGAAAAAAAGAAGAAAAAAAGAAGAAAGAAGAAAGAAAAAAGAAAGAAAGAATAAAGAAAGAAGAAAGAAAGAGACAAGAAGGAAAGAAAGAAGAAAGAAAGAAGAAAGAAAGAAGAAAGAAAGAAAGAATAAAGAAAGAAGTAAGAAATAAGTAAGAAAGAAAGAAGAAAGAAAGTAGAAAGAAAAAAGAAAGAAGAAGGAATGCAGGAAGAAAGAAAGAAAGAAAGAAAGAAGAAAGAAAGAAAGAAAAGACAGAAGGAAGAAAGAAAGAAGAAATAAAGTAGAAAGAAAGAAGTAAGAAAGAAGTAAGAAAGAAGTAAAAAAGAATGAAGAAAGAAGAAAGAAAGAAGAAAGAAAGAAGAAATAAAGAAGAAAGAAAGAAGAAAGAAGAAAGAAAGAAAGAAGAAGCAAAGAAGAAAGAAAGAAAGAAGAAAGAAAGAAGAAGGAAAGAAGAAAGAAGAAAGAAAGAAAGAAGAAAGAAAGAAAGAAGAAAGAAAGTAAGAAAGAAGAAAGAAAGAAGAAAGGGAGAAGAAAGAAAGAAAGAAGAAAGAAAAAAGAAAGAGTGAAGAAAGAAAGAAGAAAGAAAGAAAGAAGAAAGAAAGAAGAAAGAAAAAATAAAGAAAGAAGAAAGAAGAAAGAAAGAAAGAAGAAAGAAGAAAGAAAGAAAGAAGAAAGAAAGAAAGAAGAAAGAAAGAAGGAAAGAAGAAAGAAAAAGAAAGAAAGAAAGAAAGAAGAAAGAAAGAAGAAAGAAAGAAATAAGAAAGAAAGAAAGAAAGAAGAAAGAAGAAAGAAAGAATTAAGAAAGAAGTAAGAAAGAAGGAAGAAAGAAAGAAAGAAGAAAGAAAGAAGAAAGAAAGAAGAAAGAAAGAATTAAGAAAGAAGTAAGAAAGAAGGAAGAATGAAGGAAGAAAGAAAGAAGAAAGAAAGAAGAAAGAAAGAAGAAAAAAGAAGAAAGAAAGAAGAAAGAAATTGAAAGAAAGAAAGAAGAAAGAAAAAAAAATAAAGAAGAAAGAAAGAAGAAAGAAAGGAAGAAGAAAAAAAGAAGAAAGAAAGAAGAAAGAAAGAAAGAAGAAAGAAAGAAGAAAGAAAGAAGGAAAGAAGAAAGAAAAAGAAAGAAAGAAAGAAAGAAGAAAGAAAGAAGAAAGAAAGAAAGAAGAAAGAAAGGAGAAAGAAAGGAGAAAGAAAGAAGAAAGAAAGAAAAAAGAAAGAGGAAAGAAGTAAGAGAGAAAGAAGAAAGAAAGAAAGAAGAAAGAAAGAAAGAAGTAAGGAAGAAGAAAGAAAGAATAAAGAAACAAGAAAGAAAGAAGAATGAAAGAAGAAAGAAAGAAGAAAGAGAGAAGAAAGATAGAAGAAAGAAAGAAGAAAGAAAGAAGAAAGAAAGAAAGAAGAAAGAAAGAAAGAATAAAGAAGAAAGAAAGAAGAAAGAAAGGAAGAAGAAAGAAAGAAGAAAGAAAGAATAAAGAAAGAAGGAAGGAAGGAAGAAAGAAAGAAAGAAACAAAGAAGAAAGAAAGAAAAGAAAGAAGGAAGAAAGAAAGAAAGAAGAAATAAAGAAGAAAGAAAGAATTAAGAAAGAAGTAAGAAAGAAGTAAAAAAGAAGTAAGAAAGAAGAAAGAAAGAAGGAAAGAAGAAAGAAAGAAGAAAGAAGAAAGAAAGAAAGAAGAAAGAAAGAAAGAAGAAAGAAAGAAAGAAAGAAAGAAGAAAGAAAGAAGAAAGAAAGAAGAAAGAAGAAAGAAAGAAAGAAAGAAGAAAGAAAGAAGAAAAATGAAAGAAAGAAAGAAGAAAGAAAGAAAGAAGAAAGAAAGAAGAAAGAAAGAAGAAAGAAGAAAAAAGAAAGAAAGAAGAAAGAAAGAAGAAGAAAGAAAAAAGAAAGAAAGAAGAAAGAAAGAAGAAATAAAGAAGAACGAAAGAAGAAAGAAAGAAAGAAGAAAGAAAGAAGAAAAAAGAAAGAAGGAAGAAAGAAAGAAAGAAAAAGAAAGAAAGAAAGAATAAAGAAAGAAGAAAGAAAGAAGAATAAAAGAAGAAATAAAGAAGAAATAAAGAAGAAAGATAGAAGAAAGAAAGAATAAAGAAAGAAGAAAGAAAGAAAAAAGAAATAAAGAAAGAATAAAGAAAGAAGAAAGAAGAAAGAAAGAACGAAGAAAGAAAGAAGAAAGAAGAAAGAAAGAAGAAAGAAAGAAGAAAGAAAGAAAAAAGAAAGAAAGAAGACAGAAAAAAAGAAGAAAGAAAGAAGAAAGAAACAAGAAAGAAAGAAGGAAGGAAGGAAGAAAGAAAGAAAGAAAGAAAGAAGAAAGAAAGAAGTAAAGAAAGAAGGAAGAAAGAAAGAAAGAAGAAAGAAAGAAGAAAGAAAGAAGTAAGAAAGAAGTAAGAAAGAAGTAAAAAACAAAGAAGAAAGAAATACAGAAGAAAGAAAGAAGAGAGAAAGAAGAAAGAAAGAAAGAAGAAAGAAAGAAAGAATAAAGAAAGAAGTAAGAAAGAGAGAAGAAATAAAGTAGAAAGAAATAAGAAAGAAAGAAGGAATGAAGGAAGAAAGAAAGAAAGAAGAAAGAAAGAAGAAAGAAAGAAATAAGAAAGAAAGAAAGAAAGAAGAAAGAAAGGAGAAAGAAAGAATTAAGAAAGAAAGAAGAAAGAACGAAGAAAGAATGAAGAAAGAAAGAAGAAAGAAAGAAGAAAGAAAGAAGTAAGAAAGAAGAAAGAAAGAAAGAATAAAGAAAGAAGTAAGAAAGAAAGAAGAAAGAAAGTAGAAAGAAACAAGAAAGAAAGAAGGAATGAAGGAAGAAAGAAAGAAAGAAAGAAGAAAGAAAGAAAGTAAAGAAAGAAGAAAGAAAGAAAGAAAGTAGAAATAAAGAAGAAAGAAAGAAGTAAGAAAGAAAGAATAAGGAAAGAAACAAGAAAGAAACAAGAAAGAAAGAAAGAAGTAAGAAAGAAGAAAGAATGAAGAAAGAAAGAAAGAATAAAGAAAGAAGTAAGAAAGAAAGAAGAAAGAAAGTAGAAAGAAACAAGAAAGAAAGAAGGAATGAAGGAAGAAAGAAAGAAAGAAAGAAAGAAGAAAGAAAGAAAGTAAAGAAAGAAGAAAGAAAGAAAGAAAGTAGAAATAAAGAAGAAAGAAAGAAGTAAGAAAGAAGTAAGAAAGAAGTAAGAAAGAAGTAAAAAAGAAGTAAGAAAGAAGTAAGAAAGAAGAAAGAAAGGAGAAAGAAGAAAGGATAAAGAAAGAAAGAAGAAAGAAAGAAAGAAGAAACAAAGAAGAAAGAATGAAGAAAAAAAGAAGAAAATCAGAAGAAAGAAGAAAGAAAGAAGGAAGAAAGAAAGAATAAAGAAAGAAGAAAGAAAGAAACAAAAAAGAAAGAAAGAAGAAAGAAAGAAGAAAGAAAGAAAGAATAAAGAAAGAAGTAAGAAAGAAGTAAGAAAGAAAGAAGAAAGAAAGTAGAAAGAAACAAGAAAGAAAGAAGGAATGAAGGAAGAAAGAAAGAAAGAAGAAACAAAGAAAGTAAAGAAAGAAGGAAGAAAGAAAGAAAGAAGAAATAAAGAAGAAAGAAAGAAGAAAGAAAGAAGTAAGTAAGAAGTAAAGAAGAAGTAAGAAAGAAGTAAGAAAGAAGAAAGAAAAAAGAAAGAAAGAAGAAAGAAAGAAGAAAGAAGAAAGAAAGAAAGAAGAAAGGAAGAAGAAAACAAGAAGAAAGAAAGAAGAAAAAAGAAAGAATGAAGAAAGAAGTAAAAAAGAAGTAAGAAAGAAGTAAGAAAGAAGAAAGAAAGAAGAAAGAAAGAAGAGAGAAAGAAGAAAGAAGAAAGAAAGAAAGAAGAAAGAAAGTAAGAATAAAGAAAGAAAGAAGAAACAAAGAAGAAAGAAAGAAGAAAAAAAGAAGAAAAAAAGAAGAAAGAAGAAAGAAAGAAGAAAGAAAGAAAGAATAAAGAAAGAAGAAAGAAAGAAACAAAAAAGAAAGAAAGAAGAAAGAAAGAAGAAAGAAAGAAAGAATAAAGAAAGAAGTAAGAAAGAAGTAAGAAAGAAAGAAGAAAGAAAGTAGAAAGAAACAAGAAAGAAAGAAGGAATGAAGGAAGAAAGAAAGAAAGAAGAAAGAAAGAAAGAAGAAAGGAAGAAGAAAGAAAGAAAGAAGATAGAAAGGAGAAAAAAGAAAGAATGAAGGAAGAAAGAAAGAAGAAAGAAAGAAGAAAGAAAGAAGAAAGAAAGAAAGAAAGAAGAAAGAAAGAAGAAAGAAAGAAGAAAGAAAGAATGAAGAAAGAAAGAAGAAAGAAAGAATGAAGAAAGAAAGAAGAAAGAACGAAGAAAGCATGAAGAAAGAAAGAAGAAAGAAAGAAGAAAGAAAGAAGTAAGAAAGAAGAAAGAAAGAAAGAATAAAGAAAGAAGTAAGAAAGAAAGAAGAAATAAAGTAGAAAGAAACAAGAAAGAAAGAAGGAATAAAGGAAGAAAGAAAGAAAGAAAGAAAGAAGAAAGAAAGAAGTAAGAAAGAAGAAAGAAAGAAAGAAGAAAGAAAGAAGTAAGAAAGAACTAAGAAAGAAGTAAAAAAGAAGTAAGAAAGAAGTAAGAAAGAAGAAAGAAAGAAGAAATAAAGAAGAGAGAAAGAAGAAAGAAGAAAGAAAGAAGAAAGAAAGAAAGAAGAAACAAAGAAGAAAGAAAGAAAGAAGAAAAAAAGAAGAAAAAAAGAAGAAAGAAGAAAGAAAAAAGAAAGAAAGAATAAAGAAAGAAGAAAGAAAGAGACAAGAAGGAAAGAAAGAAGAAAGAAAGAAGAAAGAAAGAAGAAAGAAAGAAAGAATAAAGAATGAAGTAAGAAATAAGTAAGAAAGAAAGAAGAAAGAAATTAGAAAGAAAAAAGAAAGAAGAAGGAATGCAGGAAGAAAGAAAGAAAGAAAGAAAGAAGAAAGAAAGAAAGAAAAGACAGAAGGAAGAAAGAAAGAAGAAATAATGTAGAAAGAAAGAAGTAAGAAAGAAGTAAGAAAGAAGTAAAAAAGAAGTAAGAAAGAAGAAAGAAAGAAGAAAGAAGAAAGAAAGAAAGAAGAAACAAAGAAGAAAGAAAGAAAGAAGAAAGAAAGAAGAAGGAAAGAAGAAAGAAGAAAGAAAGAAAGAAGAAAGAAAGAAAGAAGAAAGAAAGTAAGAAAGAAGAAAGAAAGAAGAAAGGGAGAAGAAAGAAAGAAAGAAGAAAGAAAGAAGAAAAAAGAAAGAATGAAGAAAGAAAGAAAGAAGAAAGAAAGAAGAAAGAAAGAAAGAAGAAAGAAAGAAAGAATTAAGAAAGAAGTAAGAAAGAAGGAAGAATGAAGGAAGAAAGAAAGAAAGAAGAGAGAAAGAAGAAAGAAAGAAGAAAGAAAGAATTAAGAAAAAAGTAAGAAAGAAGGAAGAATGAAGGAAGAAAGAAAGAAGAAAGAAAGAAGAAAGAAAGAAAGAAATAAAGAAGAAAGAAAGAAAGAAGAAAGAAAGAAGAAAGTAAGAAAGAAGAAAGAAAGAAGAAAGAAAGAAGAAAAAAGAAGAAAGAAAGAAGAAAGAAAAAAGAAAGAAAGAAAGAAGAAAGAAAAAAAATAAAGAAGAAAGAAAGAAGAAAGAAAGGAAGAAGAAAAAAAGAAGAAAGAAAGAAGAAAGAAAGAAAGAAGAAAAAAAGAAGAAAGAAAGAAGGTAGAAAAAAGGAAGAAAGAAGGAAGAAAGAAAGAAGAAAGAAAGAAGAAAGAAAGAAGAAAGAAAGAAGAGAGAAAGCAGAAAGAAAGAAGAGAGAAAGAAGAAAGAAGAAAGAAAGAAAGAAGAAAGAAAGAAAGAAGAAACAAAGAAGAAAGAAAGAAAGAAGAAAAAAAGAAGAAAAAAAGAAGAAAGAAGAAAGAAAGAAGAAAGAAAGAAAGAATAAAGAAAGAAGAAAGAAAGAAACAAGAAGGAAAGAAAGAAGAAAGAAAGAAGAAAGAAAGAAAGAATAAAGAAAGAAGTAAGAAAGAAAGAAGAAATAAAGTAGAAAGAAAGAAGTAAGAAAGAAGTAAGAAAGAAGAAAGAAAGAAGAAAGAAAGAAGAAAGAAAGAAGAAAGAAAGAAAGATGAAAGAAAGAAAGAAGAAACAAAGAAGAAAGAAAGAAAGACGAAAGAAAGAAGAAAGAAAAAAGAAAGAAGAAAGAAAGAAAGAAGAAAGAAAGAAAGAAAGAAAGAAGAAAGGGAGAAGAAAGAAAGAAAGAAGAAAGAAAGAAGAAAAAAGAAAGAATGAAGAAAGAAAGAAAGAAGAAAGAAAGAAGAAAGAAAGCAATAAGAATGAAAGGAAGACGAAAGAAAGAAGAAAGAAAGAAGAAAGAAAGAAGTAAGAAAGAAGTAAGAAAGAAAGAAGAAAGAAAGAAGAAAGAAAGAAAGAAGAAAGAAAGAAAGAAGAAAGAAAGAAGAAAGAAAGAAGAAAGAAAAAAGAAAGAAGAAAGAAAGAAAGAAGAAAGAAAGAAAGAAGAAAGAAAGAAAGAAAGAAGAAAGGGAGAAGAAAGAAAGAAGAAAGAAAGAAGAAAAAAGAAAGAATGAAGAAAGAAAGAAAGAAGAAAGAAAGAAGAAAGAAAGAAAAAAGTAAGAAACAGAGAAGAAAGAAGAAAGAAAGAAAGAAGACAGAAAGAAGAAAGAGAGAAAGAAAGAAAGAAGAAAGAAGAAAGAAAGAAAGAAGAAATAAAGAATAAAGAAAGAAGAGAGAAAGAAGAAAGAAGAAAGAAAGAAAGAAGAAAGAAAGAAGAAAGAAAGAAAGACGAGAGAAAGAAAGAAGTAAGAAGAAGGAAAGAAGAGAAATGAAAGAAAGAAGAAAGAAAGAAGTAAGAAAGAAGTAAGAAATAAAGAAGAAAGGATGAAGAAAAGAAGAAAGAAGAAAGAAAGAATGAAGAAAGAAGAAAGAAAGAAGAAAGAAGAAAGGAAGAAAAAAGAATGAAGTAGGAAAGTAGAAAAAAAGAAGAAAGAAAAAAAGAAAGAAAGAAAGAAGAAAGAAAAAAGAAAGAAAGAAGAAAGAAAGAAGAAAGAAAGAGGAAAGAAGTAAGAGAGAAAGAAGAAAGAAAGAAAGAAGAAAGAAAGAAGAAAGAAAGAAGAAAGAAAGAAGAAAGAAAGAAGAAAGGAAGAAATAAGAAATAAAGAACGAAGAAAGAAAGAAGAAAGAAAGAAAGAAGACAGACAGTAGAAAGAAAGAAAGAAGAAAGAAAGAAAGAAGAAGGAAAGAAGAAAGAAAGAAGGAAGAAAGAAAGAAGAAAGAAAGAATGAAGAAAGAAAGAAGAAAGAACGTAGAAAGAATGAAGAAAGAAAGAAGAAAGAAAAAAGAAAGAGTGAAGAAAGAAAGAAGAAAGAAAGAAAGAAGAAAGAAAGAAAGAAGAAAGAAAGAAAGAAGAAAGAAGAAAGAAAGAAAGAAGAAAGAAAGAAAGAAGAAAGAAAGAAGGAAAGAAGAAAGAAAAAGAAAGAAAGAAAGAAAGAAGAAAGAAAGAAGAAAGAAAGAAATAAGAAAGAAAGAAAGAAAGAAGAAAGAAAGAAGAAAGAAAGAATTGAGAAAGAAGTAAGAAAGAAGGAAGAATGAAGGAAGAAAGAAAGAAAGAAGAAAGAAAGAAGAAAGAAAGAAGAAAGAATTAAGAAAGTAGTAAGAAAGAAGGAAGAATGAAGGAAGAAAGAAAGAAGAAAGAAAGAAGAAAGAAAGAAATAAAGAAGAAAGAAAGAAAGAAGAAAGAAGAAAGTAAGAAAGAAGAAAGAAAGAAGAAAGAAAGAAGAAAAAAGAAGAAAGAAAGAAGAAAGAAATTGAAAGAAAGAAAGAAGAAAGAAAAAAAAATAAAGAAGAAAGAAAGAAGAAAGAAAGTAAGAAGAAAAAAAGAAGAAAGAAAGAAGAAAGAAAGAAAGAAGAAAGAAAGAAGAAAGAAAGAAGGTAGAAAAAAGGAAGAAAGAAGGAAGAAAGAAATAAGAAAGAAAGAAGAAAGAAAGAAGAAATAAAGAAGAACGAAAGAAGAAAGAAAGAAAGAAGAAAGAAAGGCAGAAAGAAAGAAAGAAGAAAGAAAGAAGAAATAAGAAAAAAGTAAGAAGGAAAGAAAGAAGAAAGAAAGAAGAAAGAAGGAAAGAAAGAAGAAAGAAAGAAGAAAGAAGAAAGAAAGAAGAAAGAAAGAAGAAAGAAAGAAGAAAGAAAGAAGAAAGAAAGAAGAAAGAAAGAAGAAAGAAAGAAGTAAGAAAGAAGTAAAAAAGAAGTAAGAAAGAAGTAAGAAAGAAGAAAGAAAGAAGAAAGAAAGAAGAGAGAAAGAAGAAAGAAAGAAAGAAGAAACAAAGAAAGAAGAAACAAAGAACAAAGAAAGAAGAATAAAAGAAGAAAAAAAAGAAGAAAGAAGAAAGAAAGAAGAAAGAAAGAAAGAATAAAGAAAGAAGAAAGAAAGAAACAAAAAAGAAAGAAAGAAGAAAGAAAGAAGAAATAAAGAAAGAAAGAATAAAGAAAGAAGTAAGAAAGAAGTAAGAAAGAAAGTAGAAAGAAACAAGAAAGAAAGAAGGAATGAAGGAAGAAAGAAAGAAAGAAGAAAGGAAGAAGAAAGAAAGAAAGAAGAAAGAAAGGAGAAAAAAGAAAGAATGAAGAAAGAAAGAAAGAAGAAAGAAAGAAGAAAGAAAGAAATAAGAAAGAAATAAAGAAGAAAGAAAGAAGAAAGAAAGAAGAAAGAAAGAAGTAAGAAAGAAGTAAGAAAGAAAGAAGAAAGAAAGAAGAAAGAAAGAAGAAAGAAGAAAGAAAGAAAGAAGAAAGAAAGAAGAAAGAAAGAAATAAGAAATAAAGAAAGAAGAAAGAAAGAAAGAAGAAAGAAAGAAGAAAGAAAGAAAGAAGACAGACAGTAGAAAGAAAGAAAGAAGAAAGAAAGAAAGAAGAAAGAAAGATAGAAGAAAGAAAGAAGAAAGAAAGAAGAAAGAAAGAAGAAAGAAAGAAGAAAGAACGTAGAAAGAATGAAGAAAGAAAGAAGAAAGAAAAAAGAAAGAGTGAAGAAAGAAAGAAGAAAGAAAGAAAGAAGAAAGAAAGAAAGAAGAAAGAAAAAAGAAAGAAAGAAGAAAGAAGAAAGAAAGAAAGAAGAAAGAAAGAAAGAAGAAAGAAAGAAAGAAGAAAGAAAGGAAAGAAGAAAGAAAAAGAAAGAAAGAAAGAAAGAAAGAAGAAAGAAAGAAGAAAGAAAGAAAGAAGTAAGAAAGAAGTAAAAAAGAAGGAAGAAAGAAGTAAGAAAGAAGAAAGAAAGAAGAAAGAAGAAAGAAAGAAACAAGAAAGAAAGAAAGAAGAAACAAAGAACAAAGAAAGAAGAAAAAAATAAGAAAAAAAGAAGAAAGAAGAAACAAAGAAGAAAGAAAGAAAGAATAAAGAAAGAAGAAAGAAAGAAACAAAAAAGAAAGAAAGAAGAAAGAAAGAAGAAAGAAAGAAAGAATAAAGAAAGAAGTAAGAAAGAAGTAAGAAAGAAAGAAGAAAGAAAGTAGAATGAAAGGAAGAAGAAAGAAAGAAGAAATAAAGAAGAAAGAAAGAATTAAGAAAGAAGTAGGAAAGAAGTAAAAAAGAAGTAAGAAAGAAGTAAGAAAGAAATAAGAAGGAAAGAAGAAAGAAAGAAGAAAGAAAGAAGAAAGAAGAAAGAAAGAAAGAAGAAAGAAAGAAAGAAGAAACAAAGAAGAAAGAAAGAAGAAAGAAAGAAAGAAGTAAGAAAGAAAGAAAGAAGAAAGAATGTAGAAAGAAAGAAAGAAAAAAAGAAAGAAGAAAGAAAGAAGAAAGAAAGAAGAAAGGAAGAAGAAAGAAGGAAAGAAGAAAGAAAGAAAGAAGAAAGAAGTAAGAAAGAAATAAGAAAGAAAGAAGAAAGAAAGAAAGAAAGAAGAATGAAAGAAGAAGGAAAGAAGAAAGGAAGAAATAAGAAAGAAAGAAAGAAGAAAGAAAGAAAAAAGAAAGAAAAAAGAAAGGAAGAATAAAGAAAGAAGGAAGAAGGAAAGAAGAAAGAAAGAAGAAAGAAAGAATAGAGAAAGAAAGAAAGAAGAAAGAAAGAAGAAAGAAAGAAAGAAGAAAGAAAGAAGAAAGAAAGAAGAAAGAAAGAAGAAAGAAAGAAGAAAGAAAGAAAGAAGTAAGAAAGAAGAAAGAAAGAAGAAAGAAAGAGGAATGAAAGAAGAAAGACCAAAGAATGAAAGAATAAAGAAAGAAGAAAGAAAGAAGAAAGAAAGAAAGAAGAAAGTAAGAAGAAAGAAAGAAGAATGAAAGAAGAAAGAAGAAATAAAGAAAGAAATAAGAAAGGAAGAAGAAAGAAAGACGTAAGAAAATATGAAGTAATAAAGAAGAAAAAAAGAAGAAAGAAAGAAGGAAGAAAGAAAGAAAAAAGAAAGAAGAAAGAAAAAAGAAAAAAAGAAGTAAGAAAGAAGTAAGAAACAAGTAAGAAAGAAGTAATAAAAAAGAAAGAAAGAAGAAAGAAGAAGGAAATAATAGAATCATAAAGAGAGAAAGATTACAGAAAGAAAGAAGATAGAAAGAAAGAAGAAAGAAAGAATTAGGAAAGAAAGAAGAAAGAAAGAAAGAAGAAAGACAGAAGAAAGAAAGAAAGAAAGAAGGAAGAAGGAAAGAAAGAAAAAAGAGAGAAAAAAGAAAGAAAGAAGAAAGAAAGAATAAAGAAAGAGGTAAGAAAGAAGAAAGAAAGAAGAAATAAAGAAAGAAGAAAGAAAGAAGAAAGAAAGAAGAAAGAAAGAAGAAAGAAAGAAGAAAGAAAGAAGAAAGAAACAAGAAAGAAACAAGAAAGAAACAATAATAGAAAGAAGAAAGTAAGAAGAAAGAAAGAAGAAAGAAAGAAGAAAGAAAGAAGAAAGAAAGAAAGAAACAGGAAAGAAGAAAGATGGAAGAAAGAAGAAAGAAAGAAAGAAAAAAGATGAAAGAAAGAAAGAAGAAAGAAAGAAGTAAGAAAGAAAGAAGAGAGAAAGAAATAAAGAAGAAACAAAGAAGAAAGAAAGAAAGAAGAATGAAAGAAGAAAGAAAGAAGAAAGAATGAAAGACTAAAGAAACAAGAATGAAAGAAGAAAGAAAGCAGAAAGAAAGAGGAAAGAAAGAAGAAAGGAAAAAGAAAGAAAGAAGAAAGAAAGAAAGAAACAAAAAAGAAGAAAGATGAAAGAAAGAAGAAAGAAAGAAAGAAAAAAGATGAAAGAAAGAAAGAAGAAAGAAAGAAGTAAGAAAGAAAGAAGAAAGAAAGAAAGAAAGAATAAACAATGAAGAAAGAAAGAAGAAAGAAAGAAGAAAGAAAGAAAGAAAGCAGAAAGAAAGAAGAAAAAAAGAAGAAAGGAAGAAGAAAGAAAGAAAGAAAGAACAAAGAAAGAAGAAAAAAAGAAAGAAGAATGAAAGAAGAAAGAATGAAGAAAGAAAGTAAGAAGAAAGAAAGAAGAAACAAGAAAGAAAGAGGAAAGAAGAAAGAAATAAGAAAGAAAGAAGTAAGAAAGAAGAAAGAAAGAAGAAAGAAAGAAGAAAGAAAGAAAGAAAAAGAACGAAGAAGGAAAGAAAGAAGAAAGAAAGAAAGAAGAAAGACAGAAGAAAGAAAGAAGGAAGAAAGAAAGAAAGAAAAAAGAAAGAAAAAAGAAAGAAAGAAGAAAGAAAGAAGAAAGAAAGAGGTAAGAGAGAAGAAAGAAAGAAGTAAGAAAGAAGTAAGAAAGAAAGAAGAAAGAAAGAAGAAAGGAAGAAGAAAGAAAGAAGAAAGAAAGAAAGAAGAAAGAAAGAAGAAAGAAACAAGAAAGAAACAATAAAGAAAGACGAAAGTAAGAAGAAAGAAAGAAGAAAGAAAGAAGAAAGAAAGAAGAAAGAAAGAAGAAAGAAAGAAAGAAACAAGAAAGAAGAAAGATGAAAGAAAGAAGAAAGAAAGAAAGAAGAAAGATGAAAGAAAGTAAGAAGAAAGAAAAAAGAAAGAAGAAAGAAAGAAGAAAGAATAAAGAAGAAAGAAGAAAGAAGAAAGAAAGAAAGAAGTAAAAAATAAGTAAGAAAGAAGCAAGAAAGAAGAAAGAAAGAATAAAGAATAAAGTAAGAAAGAGAAAGAAAGAAGAAAGAAAGAAGAAAGAAAGAAAGAAAGAAGAAAGAAAGAGGAAAGAATGAAGAAAGAAGGAAGAAAGAAAGAAGAAAGAAGGAAGAAAGAAAGAAAGAAGTAAGAAAGAAGAAAGAAAGCAGAAAGAAAGAATAAAGAAAGAAAAAAGAAAGAGGAAAGAAAGAAAGAAGAAAGAGAGAAAGATGAAACAAAGAAGGAAGAAAGAAGAAAGAAAGAAGTAAGAAGTGAGAAAGAAAGAAGACAGAAAGAAAGAAGAAAGAAGGCAGAAAGAAAGAAAGAAAGAAGATAGAAAGAAGAAAGAGAGAAGAAAGAAAGAAGAAAGAAGAAAGAAGAAAGAAGAAAGAAGAAAGAAGAAAGAAGAAAGAAGAAAGAAGAAAGAAGAAAGAAGAAAGAAGAAAGAAGAAAGAAAAAAGAAAGAAGAAAGAAAGAAAGAAGAAAGAAAGAAGAAAGAAAGAAGAAAGAAAGAAGAAAGAAAGAAGAAAGAAAGAAGAAAGAATGAATAAAGAAAGAATGAAGAAATAAAGAAAGAATTAAGAATGAAAGAAAGAAGAAAGAAAGAAGAAAGAAAGAAGAAAGAAAGAATCAAGAAAGAAGTAAGAAAGAAGTAAGAAAGAAAGAAGAAATAAAGAAGAAAGAAAGAAGAAAAAAAGAAAGAAGAAAGAAACAATAAAGAAAGAAGAAAGAAAGAAAGAAAGAAGAAAGAAAGAAGTAAGAAAGAAGAAAGGAAGAAGAGAGAAGAAAGAAACAAGACAGAAGTTAGAAAGAAAGAAGTAAGAAACAAAGAAGAAAGAAGAAAGCAGAACAAAGAAAGAAGTAGGAAAGTAGAAAGAAAGAAGAAAGAAAAAAGAAAGAAAGAAAGAAGAAAGAAAGAAGAAAGAAAGAAGAAAGAAGAAAGAAAGAAGAAAGAAAGAGGAAATAAGTAAGAGAGAAAGAAGAAAGAAAGAAAGAAGAAAGAAAGAAAGAAGAAAGAAGAAAGAAAGAAGAAAGAAAGAAGAAAGAAAGAAGAAAGAATGAAGAAAGAAAGAAGAAAGAAAGAAGAAGGAATGTAGGAAGGAAGGAAGAAAGAAAGAAAGAAAGAAAGAAGAAAGAAAGAAAGAAAAGAAAGAAGGAAGAAGAAAGAAAAAAGAAAGAAAGAAGATAGAAAGAAAGAAGAAAGAAAGAAGAAACAAAGAAATAAGAAAGAAAGAAAGAAGAAAGAAAGAAAGAAGAAAGAAAGAAGAAAGAAAGAAGCAAGAAAGAAGTAAGAAAGAAAGAAGAAAGAAAGAAGAAAGAAGAATGAAGAATGAAAGAAAGAAGAAAGAAAGAAGAAAGAAAGAAGGAAGAAAAAAGGAAGAAAGAAGAAAGAGGAAAGAAGTAAGAGAGAAAGAAGAAATAAAGAAATAAGAAAGAAAGAAAGAAGTAAGGAAGACGAAAGAAAGAAAGAATAAAGATAGAAGAAAGAAAGAAGAAAGAAAGAAGAAAGGAAAAAGAAAGAAAAAAGGAAGGAATGAAGAAAGAAAGAAAGAAAGAGAGAAAGAAAGAAAGAAGAAAGAAAGAAGAAAGAAAGAAGAAAGAAAGAAAGAAGTAAGAAAGAAGAAAGAAAGAAGAAAGAAAGAAAAAAGAAAGAAGAAAGATGAAAGAAAGAAGAAAGAAAGAAAGAAGAAAGAAATAAAGAAGAAAGGAAGAATGAAGAAAGAAAGAAAGAAGAAAGAAAGAAAGAAGGAAGAAAGAAAGGAAGAAGACAGAAAGAAAGAAAGAAGAAAGAAAGAAGAAAGAAAGAATAAAGAAAGAAGAAAGAAAGAAGTAAGAAAGAAGTAAGAAATAAAGAAGAAAGAAAGAAGAAAGAAAGAAAGAAAGTGAGAAAGAAGATAGAAAGAACAAAGAAAGAAGAAAGTAAGAGAGAAGAAAGGAAGAAGAAAAAAAGGAAGAAGAAAGAAGAAAGAAAGAAGAAAGAAAGAAGAAAGAAAGAAGAAAGAAAGAAGAATGAAAGAAGAATGAAAGAAGAAAGAAAGGAGAAAGAAAGAAAGAAGAGAGAAAGAAAGAAGAAAGAAGAAAGAAAGAAGTAAGAAAGAAAGAAGAAAGAAGTAAGAAAGAAAGAAGTAAGAAAGAAGAAAGAAAGAAGTAAGAAAGAAGAAAGAAAGAAGAAAGAATGAAGAAAGAAAGAAGAAAGAAGAAAGAAAGAAGAAAGAAAAAGGAAAGAACGAAGAAAGAAAGAAGAAAGAAAGAAGAAAGAAAGAAGAAAGAAAGAAGAAAGAAAGAAGGAAGAAGTAAGAAAGAAAGAAAGAAGACAGAAAGAAGAAAGAAAGAAAGAATAATGAAAGAAGAAAGAAAGAAAGAATAAAGAAAGAACAAGGAAAAAAGAAAGAAAGAAGAAAGAAAAAGAAAGAAAGAAATAAAGAAAGAAGATAGAAGAAACAAAGAAGAAAGAAAGAAGAAAAAAAGAAGAAACAAAGAAGAAACAAAGAAAAAAGAAAGAATGAAAGAAGAAAGAAAGAAGAAAGAATGAAGAAAGAAAGAAGAAAGAAAGGAGAAAGAAAGAAGAAAGAAAGAAAAAACAAAGTAGAAGTAAGAAAGAAGTAAGAAAGAAGAAAGAAAGAAGAAAGAAAGAAAGAAGAAAGAAGAAAGAAAGAAGAAAGAAAGAAGAAAGAAAGAAGAATGAAAGAAAGAAATTAAGATGAAAGAAAGAAAGAAGAAAGAAGGAAGAAAGAAAGAAGAAAGAAAGAATGAAGAAAGAAACGAAGAAGAAATAAAAAGAAAGAAAGAAGATAGAAAGAAGTAAGAAAGAAGAAAGAAAGAAAGAAGAAAGAAAGAAGAAAGAAAGAAAGAAGAAAGGAAGAAAGAAGAAAGAAAGAAGAAAGAAAGAAGAAAGAAGTAAGAAAGAAAGAAGAAAGAAGAAAGAAAGAAAGAAGAGAGAAAGAAGAAAGAAAGAAAGGAAAGAAAGTAGAAAGAAAGAAGAAAGAGAGAAGAAAGAAAGAAAGAAGAAAGAAAGAAAGAAGAAATAAAGAACGAAAAAAGAAGAAAGAAAGAAGTAAGAAAAAAGAAGTAAGAAGTAAGAAAGAAAGAAGAAAGAAAGAAAGAAGAAAGAAAAAATAATGAAAGAAGAAAGAAAGAAGAAAGAAAGAAGAAAGAAGAAAGAAGAAAGAAAGAAGAAAGAAAGAAAAAAAAAGAAAGAAGAAAGAAATCAGAAAGAAAGAAGAAAGAAAGAAAGAAGAAAGAAAGCAGAAAGAAAGAAGAAAGAAAGAAGAAAGAAGAAAGTAGAAAGAAGAAAGTAGAAAGAAAGAAGAAAGAAAGGAGAAAAAAAGAAAGAAGAAAGAAATCAGAAAGAAAGAAGAAAGAAAGAAAGCAGAAAGAAAGAAGAAAGTAGAAAGAAAGAAGAAAATAGAAAGAAAGAAGAAAGAAAGAAATTGGAAAGAAAGAAGAAAGAAGTAAGAAAGTAGTAAGAAAGAAAGAAGAAATAAAGAAGAAAGAAAGAAGAAAGAAAGAAAGAAGAAAGAAAGAAGAAAGAAAGAAGAAAGAAAGAAAAAAGAAAGAAGAAAGAAAGAAGTAAGAATGAAGTAACAAAGAAGTAAGAAACAAGTAAGAAACAAGTAAGAAAGAAGTAAGAGAGAAAGAAGAAAGAAAGACGAAAGAAAGACGAAAGAAAGAAGAAAGAAAGAAGAAAGAAAGAATAAAGAAAGAAGAAAGAAAGAAGAAAGAAAGAAGAAAGATAGAAGAAAGAATTAAGAAAGAAAGAAGAATGAAAGAAAGAAATTAAGAAGAAAGAAAGAAGAAAGAAAGAAGAAAGAAAGAAGAATGAAAGAAAGAAAGTAAGAAGAAAGAAAAAAGAAAGAAAGAATTAAAGAAGAAAGAAGTAAGAAAGAAGAAAGAAAGAAAGAAGAAAGAAAGAAGAAAGAAAGACAGAAGAAAGAAGAAAGAAAGAAGAATGAAAGAAGAAAGAAAGAAAAAAGAAGAAAGAAAGAAAGAAGAGAGAAAGAAGGAAGAAAGAAAGAAGAAAGAAAGAAGAAAGAAAGAATGAAGAAAGAAAGAAAGAAGAAATAAAGAAGAAAGAAAGAAGAGAGAAAGAAAAAAGAAAGAAGAAAGAAAGAAGAAAGAAAGAAGACAGAAAGAAAGAAGAAAGAAGAATGAAAGAAGAACGAAAGAAGAAAGAAAGAAGAAAAGAAATAAGAAAGAAAGAAGAAATAAAAAGGAAGAAAGAAATTAGAAAGAAAGAAGAAAGAAAGAAAGAAGAAATAAGTAAGAAAGAAAGAAGAAAGACGTAAGAAAGAAAGAAGAAAGAAAGAAGAGACCAAGAAGAAAGGAAGAAGAAAGAAAGAAGAAAGAAAGAAGAAAGAAAGAAGAAAGAAAGAAAGAAGAAAGAAAGCAGAAAGAAAGAAAGAAGAAAGAAAGAAGAAAGAAAGAAGAAAGAAAGAAAGAAAGAAGAAAGGATCAAGAAAGAAAGAAAGAAGAAGTAAGAAAGAAAGAAGTAAGAAAGAAAGAAGAAAGACGAAAGAAAGAAGAAAGAAAGAAGGAAGAAAGAAAGAAGAAAGAAAGAAAGAAAGAAGACAGAAAGATGAAAGAAAGAATAAAGAAAGAAGAAAGAAAGAAAAAAGAAAGAAAAAAGAAAGAAGAAAGAAAGAAGTAAGAAAGAAGTAAGAAAGAAAGAAGAAAGAAAGAAGGAAGTATGAGAGAAGAAGGAAAGAAGAAAGAAAGAAGAAACAAAGAAGAAAGAAAGAATGAAAGAAGAAAGAAAGAAGAAAGAAGGAAGAAAGAAGAAAGAAAGAAGAAAGAAAGAAGTAAGAAAGAAGTAAGAAAGAAATAAGAAGGAAAGAAGAAAGGAAGAAGAAAGAAAGAAGAAAGAAGAAAGAAAGAAGAAAGAAAGAAGAAAGAAAGAAAGAAGAAAGAAATAAGAAAGGCTGAAGAAAGGAAGAAGAAAGGGATAAGAAAGGAAGAAGAAAGGAAGAAGAAAGGAAGAATAAAGAAAGAAGAGAGAAAGAAGAAAGAAAGAAGAAAGAAAGAATAAAGAAAGAAGACAGAAAGAAAGAAGAAAGAAAGCAGAAAGAAAGAAGAAAGAAGAAAGAAAGAAGAAAGAAAGAAGAAAGAAAGAAAGAAAAAAGAAGAATGAAAGAAGAACGAAAGAAGAAAGAAAGAATAAAGAAATAAGAAAGAAAGAAGAAATAAAAAGGAAGAAAGAAATTAGAAAGAAAGAAGAAAGTAAGTAAGAAGAAAGAAAGAAAGAAGAAAGAGAGAAAGAAGAAAGAATGAAAGAAAGAAGAAAGAAAGAAGAAAGAAAGAAGAAAGAAAGAAGTAAGAAAGAAGTAAGAAAGAAAGAAGAAAGAAAGAAGAAAGAAAGAAAGAAGAAAGAAAGAATAAAGAAAGAAGAAAGAAGGAAAGAAGAAAGAAAGAAGAAAGAAGAAAGAAGAAAGGAAGAATGAAGAAAGAAAGAAAGAAGAAAGAAAGAAAGAAAGAAAGAAAGAAAGAAAGTGAGAAAGAAAGAAAGAAAGAACAAAGAAAGGATAAAGAAAGAAGAAAAAAAGAAAGAAGAAAGAAGAAAGAAAGAAGAAAGGAAGAATGAAGAAAGAAAGAAGTAAGAAAGAAAGAAGACAGAAAGACGAAAGAAAGAAGAAAGAAAGAAGAAAGAAAGAAAGAAAGAAGAAAGAAAGAAGAAAGAAAGAAGAAAGAAAGAAGAAAGAAAGAAAAAAGAGAGAGGAAAGAAAGACGTAAAAAAGAGTAAGAAAGAAGAAAGAAAGAAGAAAGAAAGAGAGAGAAAGAAGAATTAAAGAAGAAAGAAAGAAGAAAGTAAGAGAGAAGGAAAGAAGAAAGAAAGAAGAAACAAAGAAGAAAGAAAGAATGAAAGAAGAAAGAAAGAATAGAGAAGAAAGAAAGAAGAAAGAAAGAAGTAAGAAAGAAGTAAGAAAGAAATAAGAAAGAAAGAAGAAGGAAAGAAGAAAGAAAGAAGAAACAAAGAAGTAAGAAAGAAGTATGAAAGAGGTTAGAAAGAAAGAAGTAAGAAAGAAGAATGAAAGAAGAAAGAAAGAAGAAAGAAAGAAGAAAGAATGAAAGAAGAAAGAAAGAGGAAAGAAATAAGAAAGGAAGACAGAGGAAGAAGAAAGGAATAAGAAAGGAAGAAGAAAGGAAGAAGAAAGGAAGAAGAAAGGAAGAATAAAGAAAGAAGAAAGTAAGAAGAAAGAAATAATGAAGAAAGAAAGAAGAAAGAAAAAAAGAAGGAAGAAAGAAAGAACAAAGAAAGAAGAAAGAAAGTAGAAAGAGAGAAAGAAGAAAGAAAGAAGAAAGAAAGACGAAAGAAAGAAGAAAGAAGGAAAGAAGAAAGAAAGCAGAAAGAAAGAAGAAAGAAAGAAAGAATAAAGAAAGGGGAAAGAAAGCAGAAAGAAAGAAGAAAAAAGAAAGAAAGAAGAAAGTAGAAAGAAAGAAAGAAGAAAGAAGAAAGAAAGAAAAAAGAAGTAAGAAAGAAAGAAGAAAGAATGAAAAAAGAAAGAAAGAAGAATGAAAGAAGAAAGAAGAATGAAAGAAGAACGAAAGAAGAAAGAAGAAATAAAGTAGAAAGAGAGAAAGAAGAAAGAAAGAAGAAAGAAAGACGAAAGAAAGAAGAAAGAATGAAGAAAGAAGTAAGAAAGAAAGAAGAAATAAAGAAGAGAGAAAGAAGAAAGAAAGAAGACAGAAAGAAAGAAGAAATAAAGCAGAAAGAAAGAAGAAAGAAAGAAAGAATAAAGAAAGGAGAAAGAAAGCAGAAAGAAAAAAGAAAGAAGAAAGAAAGAAGAAAGAAAGTAGAAAGAAAGAAAGAAGAAAGAAGAAAGAAAGAAAAAAGAAGAAAGAAAGAAGAAAGAAAGAAAAAAGAAAGAAAGAAGAATGAAAGAAGAAAGAAAGAAGAAAGAAAGAAGAAAGAAAGAAGAAAGAAAGAAAGAAGAAAGAAGAAAGAAAAAAAGAAGAAAGAAAGAAGACAAAGAAGAAAGAAAGAATGAAAGAAGAAAGAGAGAGGAAAGAAAGAAGAAAGAAAGAAGTAAGAAAGAAGTAAGAAAGACGTAAGAAAAAAGTAAGAAAGAAAGAAGAAAGAAAGAAGTAAGACAGAAAGAAGAAAGAAAGAACAAAGCAAGTAAAAAGAAAGAAAAAAGAAAGAAGAAAGAAAGAAGAAAGAAAGAAGAAAGAAGTAAGAAAGAAAGAACAAAGAAAGAAGAAAGAAGAAAGAGAAAAGAAAGAAATAAAGAAAAAGAAAGAAGAAAGAAAGAAGAATGAAGAAAGAAATTAAGAAGAAAGAAAGAAAGAAGAAAGAAAGAAGAAAGAAAGAAAGAAGAGAGAAAGAAGAAAGAAAGAAAGAAAGAAGTAATTAAGAAAGAAGTAAGAAGTAAGAAAGAAGTAAGAAAGAAAGAAGAAAGAAAGAAGAAATAAGAAAGAAAGAAGAAAGAAAGAAGAAAGAAGAAAGAATGAAGAATGAAAGAAAGAATTTAAGAAGAAAGAAAGAAAGAAGAAAAAAGAAGAAAGAAAGAAGAAAGAAGAAAGAAAGAAGAAAGAAAGAAGAAAGAAAGAATGAAGAAAGAAATGAAGGAGAAATAAAGAAGAAAGAAAGAAGAAAGAAAGAATAATGAAAGAAGAAAGAAAGAAAGAAAAATAGGAAAGAAAGAAGAAAGAAAGAAAAAAGAGAGAAAGAAGAAAGAAAGAAGAAAAAAGACGAAAGAAGGAAGAAAGAAAGAAGAAAGAAAGAAAGAAGAAGGAAAGAAAAAAGAAAAAAAGCAGAAAGAATGAAAGAAGAAAGAAAGAAGAAAGAAAGAAAGAAGAAGGAAGAAAGAAAGAACTAAGAAAGAAAGAATAAAGAAGTAAGAAAGAAAGAAGAAAGATGTAAGAAAGAAGTAAAAAAGAAAGAAGAAAGAAAGAAAGAAAGAAAGAAAGAAAGAAAGAAAGAAAGAAAGAAAGAAAGAAAAAAAAAAAAAGAAAGAGGAGAGAAATAAAGAAGAAAGAAAGCAGAAAGAAAGAAGAAAGAAAGAAGAAAGAAGAAAGAAAGAAGAAAGAAAGAATGAAGAAAGAAAGAAAGAAAGAAGAAAGAATGAGGAAAGAAAGAAAGAAGAAAGAAAGAAGAAAGAAAGAAGAAAGAATGAAGTAAGAAAGAAGAAAGAAAGAAGAAAGAAAGAAGAAAGAAAGAAAAAAGAAAGAAAGAATAAAGAACGAATAAAGAGAGAAAGAAGAAAGAAAGAAGAAAGAAAGGAGAAAGAAAGAAGAAAGAAAGAAAAAAAAAGAAACAAGAAAGAAAGAATAAAGAAAGAATAAAGAAAGAAGAAAGAAAGAAGAAAGAAGAAAGAAATAAGAAAGAAGTAAGAAAGAAAGAAGTAAGAAAGAAAGAAGAAAGAAAGAAGAAAGAAAGAAAGAAGAAAGAATAAAAAAGAAAGAAAGAAGAAAGAAGAAAGAATGAAGAAAGAAAGAAAGAAGAAAAAATGAATGAAAGAATAAAGAAAGGAGAAAGAAAGAAGAAAGAAAGAAAAAAGAATGAAAAAAGTAAGAAAGAAAGAAGAAAGAAAGAAGAAAGAAAGAAGAAAGAAAGAAGAAAGAAAGAAGAAAGAAAGAAGAAAGAAAGAAAAAAAAGAAAGAAGAAAGAAAGAAGAAAGAAGAAAGAAAGAAGAAAGAAAGGAAAAAGAAAGAAGAAAGAAAGAAGTAAGAAAGAAGTAACAAAGAAGTAAGAAAGAAGAAAGAAAGAAGAAAGAAAGAAGAAAGAAGTAAGAAAGAAAGAAGAAAGAAAGAAGAAAGAAAGAAGAAAGAAAGAAGAAAGAAAGAAGAAAGAAAGAAGAAAGAAGAACGAGAGTAGAAAGAGATAAAGAAGAAAGAAAGAAGAAGGAAAGAAGAATAAAGAAAGAAATTAAGAAGAAAGAAAGAAAGAAGAACGAAAGAAGAAAGAAAGAAAGAAGAGAGATAGAAGAAAGAAAGAAAGAAGGAAGTAATAAAGAAAGAAGTAAGAAGTAAGAAAGGAAGAAGTAAGGTGTAAGAAAGAAGTAAGAAAGAAGTAAGAAAGAAGTAAGAAAGAAAGAAGTGAGAAAGAATAAAGAAAGAAGAAAGAAAGAAGAAAGAAGAAAGAAAGAAAGAAGAAAGAAAGAAGAAAGAAAGAAGAAAGAAAGAATGAAGAAAGAAACGATGGAGAAATAAAGAAGAAAGAAAGAAGAAAGAAAGAAGAAAGAAAGAAGAAAGAGAGAAAGAAGTAAGAAAGAAGAAAGAAAGAAAGAAGAAAGAAAGAAGAAGGAAAGAAGAAAGAAAGAAAGCAGAAAGAAAGAAAGAAGAAAGAAAGAAAAAAAGAAAGAAAGAAAGAAAGAAAGTAAGAAAGAAAGAAGAAAGAAAGAGGACAGAAATAAAGAAGAAAGAAAGCAGAAAGAAAGAAGAAAGAAAGAAGAAAGAAGAAAGAAAGAAGAAAGAAAGAAGAAAGAAAGAAGGAAGAAAGAATGAAGAAAGAAAGAAAGAAAGAAGAAAGAAAGAAGAAAGAAAGAAGAAAGAATGAAGTAAGAAAGAAGAAAGAAAGAAGAAAGAAAGAAAAAAGAAAGAAAAAAGAAAGAAAGAATAAAGAACGAATAAAGAGAGAAAGAAGAAAGAAAGAAGAAAGAAAGGAGAAAGAAAGAAGAAAGAAAGAAAATAAAGAAGAAAGAAAGAAGTAAGAAAGAAGAAAGAAAGAAGGAAGAAAGAAAGGAAGAAGAATGAAAGAAAGAAAGAAGAAAGAAAGGAAAAAGAAAGAAGAAAGAAAGAAGAAAGAAAGAAGAATGAAAGAAGAAACAAAGACTGAAGAAAGAAAGAAGAATGAAAGAAGATGGAAGAAGAAAGAAAGAAGAAAGAAAAAAAAAATAAAGAAGAAAGAAGAAAGAAATAAGAAAGAAGAAAGAAGTAAGAAAGAAAGAAGAAAGAAAGAAATAAGAAAGAAAGAAGAAAGAAAGAACAAAGAAAGAAGAAAGAAATAAGAAAGAAGTAAGAAAGAAAGAAGTAAGAAAGAAAGAAGAAAGAAAGAAGAAAGAAAGAAAGAAGAAAGAATAAAAAAGAAAGAAAGAAGAACGAAAGCAGAAAGAAAATAGAAAGAAAAAAGAAAGAAGAAAGAAAGAAGAAAGAAAGAAGAAAGAAAGGATGAAGAAAGAAAGAAAGAAAGAAGAAAGAATGAAGAAAGAAAGAAAGAAGAAATAATGAAAGAAAGAATAAAGAAAGGAGAAAGAAAGAAGAAAGAAAGAAAAAAGAAAGAAAAAAGAAAGAAAGAAAGAAGAAAGAAAGAAGAAAGAAAGAAGAAAGAAAGAAGAAAGAAAGAAATAAAAGAAAGAAGAAAGAAAGAAGAAAGAAGAAAGAAAGAAGGAAGAAAGAAAGGAAGAAGAAAGAAAGAAGTAAGAAAGAAAGAAGAAAGAAAGAAGAAAGAAAGAAAGAAGAAAGAATAAAAAAGAAAGAAAGAAGAACGAAAGCAGAAAGAAAATAGAAAGAAAAAAGAAAGAAGAAAGAAAGAAGAAAGAAAGAAGAAAGAAAGGATGAAGAAAGAAAGAAAGAAAGAAGAAAGAATGAAGAAAGAAAGAAAGAAGAAATAATGAAAGAAAGAATAAAGAAAGGAGAAAGAAAGAAGAAAGAAAGAAAAAAGAAAGAAAAAAGAAAGAAAGAAAGAAGAAAGAAAGAAGAAAGAAAGAAGAAAGAAAGAAGAAAGAAAGAAATAAAAGAAAGAAGAAAGAAAGAAGAAAGAAGAAAGAAAGAAGGAAGAAAGAAAGGAAGAAGAAAGAAAGAAAGAAGAAAGAAAGAAGAAAGAAAGAAGAAAGAAAGAAGAAAGAAAGAAGAAAGAAATAAGTAAGAAAGAAGTAACAAAGAAGTAAGAAAGAAGAAAGAAAGAAAGAAAAAGAGAAAGAAGATAGAAAGAAGAAAGAAAGAAGAAAGAAAGAAGTAAGAAAGAAAGAAGAAACAAAGAAGAAACAAAGAATGATAGAAGAAAGAAAGATGATAGAAGGAAGAAAGAAGAAAGAATGAAGAAAGAAAAAAGTAAGAAAGAAGTAAGAAAGAAAGTAGAAAGAAAGAAAAAAGAAAGAAGAAAGAAAGAAGAAAGAAAGAAAGAAGAAAGAAGTAAGAAAGAAAGAAGTTATAAAGAGCTAAGAAAGAAAGAAGAAAGAAAGAAGAATGAAAGAATAAAGAAAGAAAGAAGAAAGAAAGAAAGAAGAAAGAAAGAAAGAAGAAAGAGGAAAGAAAGAAGTAAGTAAGAAAGAAGAAAGAAAGGAAGAAGAAAGGAAGAAGAAATTAAGAATAAAGAAAGAAGAAAAAAAGAAGAAAGAAAGATGTAAGAAAGAATTAAGAAAGAAAGAAGAAAGAAAGAAGAAAGAAAAGAAGAAGAAAGGAAGAAGAAAGGAAGAATAAAGAAAGAAGAAAGAAAGAAGTAAGAAAGAAGTAAGAAAGAAAGAAGAAAGAAAGAAGAAAGAAAGAAAGAAGAAAGAAAGAAGAAAGAAAGAAGAAAGAAAGAAGAAAGAAGAAAGAAAGAAGAAAGAAATAAAGAAGAAAGAGAGAAGAAAGAAAGAAGAAAGAAAGAAAAAAGAAAAAAAAAGAAAGAAGAAAGAAAGAAGTAATAAAGAAGTAACAAAGAATTAAGAAAAAAGTAAGAAAGAAGTAATAAAGTAGTAAGAAAGAAAGAAGAAAGAAAGAAGAAAAAAGAAGGAAGAAAGAAATGAAGAAGAAAGAAAGAAAAGAAGAAAGAAAGAAGGAAGAAATTAAGAAGAAAGAAAGAAGGAAGAAAGAAGAATGAAAGAAAGAAATTAAGAAGAAAGAAAGAAAGGAGAAAGAAAGAAGAAAGAAGAATGAAAGAAAGAAATTAAGAAGAAAGAAAGAAAGATGAAAGAAAGAAGAATTAAAGAACAAAGAAGTAAGAAATAAGCAAGAAAGAAGAAAGAAAGAAGAAAGAAAGAAGAAAGAAAGGAGAAAGAAAAAAGGAAGAAAGAAACAAGAAAGAAAGAAAGAAGAGAGAAAGAAGAAAGAAAGAAGAAAGAAAGAAGTAAGAAAGAAAGAAGAAAGAAAGAAGAATGAAAGAAGAAAGAAAGACTGAAGAAAGAAAGAAGAATGAAAGAAGAAAGGAAGAAGAAAGAAACAAGAAAGTAAAAAGAAAGAAGAAAGAAGAAATAAAGAAGAAAGAAAGAAGAAAGAAAGAAAAAAAAAAGAAAGAAGAAAGAAAGAAAAAAGAAGAAAGAAAGAAGGAAGAAAGAAAGGAAGAAGAAAGAAAGAAAGAAAGAAGAAAGAAAGAAGAAAGAAAGGAAGAAAAAGAGAAAGAAGATAGAAAGAAAAAAGAAAGAAGAAAGTAAGAGAGAAGAAAGAAAGAAGAAAGAAAGAAGAAACAAAGAAGAAAGAAAGAATGATAGAAGAAAGAAAGAAGATAGAAGGAAGAAAGAAGAAAGAAAGAAGAAAGAAACAAAGAAGAAAGAAAGAAGAAAGAAAGAAGAAAGAAAGAAGAAAGAAAGAAGAAAGAAGAAAGAAAGAAATAAAGAAGAAAGAAAGAAGAAAGAATGACGAAAAAAAAGAAAAAAGAAAAAAAAAGAAAGAAGAAAGAAAGAAGTAATAAAGAAGTAACAAAGAATTAAGAAACAAGTAAGAAAGAAGTAAGAAAGTAGTAAGAAAGAAAGAAGAAAGAAAGAAGAAAAAAGAAGGAAGAAAGAAAGGAAGAAGAAAGAAAGAAAAGAAGAAAGAAAGAAGAAAGAAAGAAGAAAGAACGTAAAAAGAAAGAAGAAAGAAAGAAAGAAAGAAGAAAGAAGTAAGTAAGAAAGAAATAAGTTGTAAGAAAAAAGTAAGAAAGAAAAAAGAAAGAAATAAGAAAGAAAGGAAGAAGAAAGGAAGAAGAAAGGAAGAATATAGAAAGAAGAAAGAAAGAAGAAAGAAAGAAGAATGAAAGAAGAAAGAAAGAAAGAAGAAAGAAAGAAAGAAGAAAGAGGAAAGAAAGAAGTAAGTAAGAAAGAAGAAAGAAAGGAAGAAGAAAGGAAGAAGAAATTAAGAATAAAGAAACAAGAAAAAAAGAAGAAAGAAAGATGTAAGAAAGAAGTAAGAAAGAAAGAAGAAAGAAAGAAGAAAGAAACAAAGAAGAAAGGAAGAAGAAAGGAAGAATAAAGAAAGAAGAAAGAAAGAAGTAAGAAAGAAGTAAGAAAGAAACAAGAAAGAAAGAAGTAAGAAAGAAAGAAGAAAGAATAAAGAAAGAAGAAAGAAAGAAAGAAGAAAGAACAAAGAAAGAAGAAAGAAAGATGAAAGAAAGAAGAAAGAAGAAAGAAATAAGAAAGAAGCAAGAAAGAAAGAAGAAAGAAAGAAGAAAGAAAGAAGAAAGAAAGAAGAAAGAAAGAAGAAAGAAAGAAGAAAGAAAGAAGAAAGAAGAAAGAAGAAAGAAAGAAGAAAGAAAGAAATAAAGAAGAAAGAAAGAAGAAAGAAAGAAGTAATAAAGAAGTAACAAAGAATTAAGAAACAAGTAAGAAAGAAGTAAGAAAGTAGTAAGAAAGAAAGAAGAAAGAAAGAAGAAAAAAGAAGGAAGAAAGAAAGGAAGAAGAAAGAAAGAAAAGAAGAAAGAAAGAAGAAAGAAAGAAGAAAGAAAGAAGAAAGAAAGAAAGAAAGAAGAAAGAAAGAAGGAAGAAATTGAGAAGAAAGAAAGAAGGAAGAAAGAAGAATGAAAGAAAGAAATTAAGAAGAAAGAAAGAAAGGAGAAAGAAAGAAGAAAGAAAAATGAAAGAAAGAAATTAAGAAGAAACAAAGAAAGATGAAAGAAAGAAGAATTAAAGAAGAAAGAAGTAAGAAAGAAGCAAGAAAGAAGAAAGAAAGAAGAAAGAAAGAAAGAAGAGAGAAAGAAGAAAGAAAGAAGAAAGAAAGAAGTAAGAAAGAAAGAAGAAAGAAAGAAGAATGAAAGAAGATAGAAAGACTGAAGAAAGAAAGAAGAATGAAAGAAGAAAGGAAGAAGAAAGAAAGAAGAAAGTAAAAAGAAGAAAGAAGAAAGAAGAAAGAAATAAGTAAGAAGTAAGGAAGAAGTAAGAAAGAAAGAAGAAAAAAGAAAGAAGAAAGAAAGAAGAAAGAAAGAAGTAAGAAAGAAGAAAGAAAATAGAAAGAAGAAAGAAGAAAGAAAGTAGAAAGAAAGAAGAAAGAAAGATTGAAGAAAGAAAGAAAGAAGAAAGAATGAAGAAAGAAAGAAAGAAAAAAGAATGAAAGAAAGAAGAAAGAAAGAAGAAAGAATGAAGTAAGAAAGAAGAAAGAAAGAAGAAAGAAAGAAAAAAGAAAGAAAAAAGAAAGAAAGAAGTAAGAAAGAAGAAAAAAGAAGAAAGAAAGGAAGAAGAAAGGAATAAGAAAGGAAGAAGAAAGAAAAAAGTAAGAAAGGAACAAGAAAGAAAGAAGTAAGAAAGAAAGAAGAAAGAAAGAAGAAAGAAAGAAGAAAGATAGAAGAAAGAAAGAAAGAAGAAAGAAAGAACAAAGAAAAAAGAAAGAAAGAAGAAAGAAAGAAGAAAGAAGAAAGAAACAAGAAAGAAGTAAGAAAGAAAGAAGAAAGAAAGAAGTAAGAAAGAAGTAAGAAAGAAAGAAGAAAGAAAGAAGAATGAAAGAAGAAAGAAAGACTGAAGAAAGAAGGAAGAATGAAAGAAGAAAGGAAGAAAAAAGAAAGAAGAAAGAAAAAAGAAAGAAAGAAGAAAGAAGAAAGAAATAAGAAAGAAGTAAGAAAGAAGTAAGAAAGAAGAAGAAAGAAAGAAGAAAGAAAGAAGAAAGAATAAAGAAAGAAGAAAGAAATAAGAAAGAAGAAAGAAATAAGAGAGAAGTTAGATAGAAAAAGTAAGAAAGAAAGAAGAAAGAAAGAAGAAAGAAAGAAGTAAGAAAGAAGAAAGAAAATAGAAAGAAGAAAGAAGAAAGAAAGTAGAAAGAAAGAAGAAAGAAAGATTGAAGAAAGAACGAAAGAAGAAAGAATGAAGAAAGAAAGAAAGAAAAAAGAATGAAAGAAAGAAGAAAGAAAGAAGAAAGAATGAAGTAAGAAAGAAGAAAGAAAGAAGAAAAAAAGAAAAAAAAAGAAAAAAGAAAGAAAGAAGTAAGAAAGAAGAAAGAAAGAAGAAAGAAAGAAAGAAGAAAGAAGAAAGAAGAAAGAACAAAGAACAAAGAAGAAAGAAGAAAGAAAGAAGTAAGAAAGAAGAAAGAAAGAAGGAAGAAAGAAAGAAGAAAGAAAGATAGAAAAAGAAGGAAGAAAGAATAAAGAAAGAAAAAAGAAATAAGAAAGAAAGAAGTTAGAAAGAAGTAACAAAGAAGTAAGAAAGAAGAAAGAAAGAAGGAAGAAAGAAAGAAGAAAGAAAGAAGAAAGTAAGAGAGAAGAAAGAAAGAAGAAAGAAAGAAGAAACAAAGAAGAAAGAAAGAATGAAAGAAGAAAGAAAGAAGATAGAAGGAAGAAAGAAGAAAGAAAGAAGAAACAAAGAAGATAGAAGGAAGAAAGAAGAAAGAAAGAAGAAAGAAAGAATTAAGAAAGAAGTATGAAAGAAAGTAGAAAGAAAGAAGAAAGAAGAAAGAATGAAGAAAGAAAGAAAGAAGAAAGAAGTAAGAAAGAAAGAAATAAGTTGTAAGAAAAAAGTAAGAAAGAAAAAAGAAAGAAATAAGAAAGAAAGGAAGAAGAAAGGAAGAAGAAAGGAAGAATAAAGAAATAAGAAAGAAAGAAAGAATAAAGAAAGAAGAAAGAAAGAAAAATAAAAGAAGAAAGAAAGAAGTAATAAAGAATTAATAAAGAAAGAAGAACGAAAGAAGAATGATAGAAGAAAGAAAGAAAGAAGAAAAAAAGAAAGAAGAAAGAAAGAAGAAAGAAAGAAAGAAGAAAGAGGAAAGAAAGAAGTAAGAAAGAGAGAAGAAAGAAAGAAGAAAGAAAGGAAGAGGAAAGGAAGAAGAAATTAAGAATAAAGAAAGAAGAAAGAAAGAAGAAAGAAAGAAAGAAGAATGAAAGAACAAAGAAAGAAGAAAGAAAGATGAAAGAAGAAAGAAATAAGAAAGAAGTAAGAAAGAAAGAAGAAAGAAAGAAGAAAGAAAGATGAAAGAAGAAAGAAGAAAGAAAGAGAGAAAGAAGAAGGAAAGAAGAAAGAAAGTAAAAAGAAAGAAGAAAGAAAGAAGTAAGAAAGAAGTAACAAAGAAGTAAGAAACAAGTAAGAAAGAAGTAAGAAAGAAGAAAGAAAGAAGAAAAAAGAAGGAAGAAAGAAAGGAAGAAGAAAGAAAGAAAGAAAGAAGAAAGAAAGAAGAAAGAAAGAAAGAAGAAAGAATGAAGAAAGAAAGAAGAAAGAAAGAAAGAAGAATGAAAGAAAGAAATTAAGAAGAAAGAAAGAAAGAAGAAAGAAAGAAGAAAGAAAGAAGAAAGAAGTAAGAAAGAAGCAAGAAAGAAAGAAGAAAGAAAGAAGAAAGAAAGGAGAAAGAAAAAAGAAAGAAAGAAAGAAAGAAGAAAGAAAGAAAGAAGAGAGAAAGAAGAAAGAAAGAATAAAGAGAGAAAGAAGAAAGAAAGAAGAAAGAAAGACGAAAGAAAGATGAAAGAAAGAAGAAAGAAAGAAAGAAGAGAGAAAGAAGAAAGAAAGAAAAAAGAAAAAAAAGAAAGAAGTAATAAAGAAAGAAGTAAGAATTAAGAAAGAAAGAAGAAAGAAAGAAGAAAGAAAGATGAAAGAAGGAAGAAAGAAGAAAGAAAGAAGAAAGAAAGAAGAAAGAAAGAAAGAAGAAAGAAAGCAGAAACAAAGAAGAAAGAAAGAAAGAAGAAAGAAAGCAGAAAGAAAGAAGAAAGAAAGAAAGAAGAAAGAAAGAAGAAAGAAAGAAGAAAGAAGAAAGAAAGAAGAAAGAAAGAAATAAAGAAGAAAGAAAGAAGAAAGAAAGAAAAAAGAAAGAAGAAAGAAAGAAGTAATAAAGAAGTAACAAAGAAGTAAGAAACAAGTAAGAAAGAAGTAAGAAAGTAGTAAGAAAGAAAGAAGAAAGAAAGAAGAAAGAAGAAAGAAAGAAGAACGAAGAAAGAAAGAAGAAAGAAAGAGGAACGAAGAAAGAAAGAAGAAAGAAATAAGAAAGAAAAAAAGAAGAAAGAAAGAAGAAAGGAAGAAGAAAGAAATAAGAAAGGAAGAATAAAGAAAGAAGAAAGAAAGAAGAAAGAAAAGAGAAAGAATGAAAGAAGAAAGAAAGAAGAAAGAAGAAAGAAACAAGAAAGAAGTAAGAAAGAAAGAAGAAAGAAAGAAGTAAGAAAGAAGTAAGAAAGAAAGAAGAAAGAAAGAAGAATGAAAGAAGAAAGAAAGACTGAAGAAAGAAGGAAGAATGAAAGAAGAAAGGAAGAATAAAGAAAGAAGAAAGAAAAAAGAAAGAAAGAAAAAGAAGAAAGAAATAAGAAAGAAGTAAGAAAGAAGTAAGAACGAAGAAGAAAGAAAGAAATAAGAAAGAAAGAAGAAAGAATAAAGAAAGAAGAAAGAAATAAGAAAGAAGAAAGAAATAAGAGAGAAGTTAGATAGAAAAAGTAAGAAAGAAAGAAGAAAGAAAGAAGAAAGAAAGAGGACAGAAATAAAGAAGAAAGAAAGCAGAAATAAAGAAGAAATAAAGAAAGAAGAAACAAAGCAGAAAGAAAGAAGTAAGAAAGAAGAAAGAAAATAGAAAGAAGAAAGAAAGTAGAAAGAAAGATTGAAGAAAGAAAGAAAGAAGAAAGAATGAAGAAAGAAAGAAAGAAAAAAGAATGAAAGAAAGAAGAAAGAAAGAAGAAAGAATGAAATAAGTAAGAAGAAAGAAAGAAAAAAGAAAGAAAAAAGAAAGAAAGAAGTAAGAAAGAAGAAAGAAAGAAGAAAGAAAGAAAGAAGAAAGAAGAAAGAAGAAAGAAGAAAGAAGAAAGAAGAAAGAAGAAAGAAGAAAGAAGAAAGAAGAAAGAAAGAAGTAAGAAAGAAGAAAGAAAGAAGGAAGAAAGAAAGAAGAAAGAAAGAAAGAAAGATAGAAAAAGTAGGAAGAAAGAATAAAGAAAGAAAAAAGAAATAAGAAAGAAAGAAGTTAGAAATAAGTTACAAAGAAGTAAGAAAGAAGAAAGAAAGAAGGAAGAAAGAAAGAAGAAAGAAAGAAGAAAGTAAGAGAGAAGAAAGAAAGAAGAAAGAAAAAAGAAACAAAGAAGAAAGAAAGAATGAAAGAAGAAAGAAAGAAGATAGAAGGAAGAAAGAAGAAAGAAAGAAGAAACAAAGAAGAAAGAAAAATGAAAGAAGAAAGAAAGAAGATAGAAGGAAGAAAGAAGGAAGAAAGAAGAAAGAAAGAAGAAAGAAGAAAGAAGAAAGAAGAAAGAAAGAAGTAAGAAAGAAGAAAGAAAGAAGGAAGAAAGAAAGAAGAAAGAAAGAAGAAACAAAGAAGAAAGAAAGAATGAAAGAAGAAAGAAAGAAGATAGAAGGAAGAAAGAGGAAAGAAAGAAGAAAGAAAGAATTAAGAAAGAAGTATGAAAGAAAGTAGAAAGAAAGAAGAAAGAAGAAAGAAAGAAGAAAGAAAGAAAGAAGAAAGAAGTAAGAAAGAAAGAAATAAGTTGTAAGAAAAAAGTAAGAAAGAAAAAAGAAAGAAATAAGAAAGAAAGGAAGAAGAAAGGAAGAAGAAAGGAAGAATAAAGAAAGAAGAAAGAAAGAAAGAAGAAAGAAAGAAGAAAGAAAGAAAAAAGAAAGAAGAAAGAAAGAAGTAATAAAGAATTAATAAAGAAAGAAGAACGAAAGAAGAATGATAGAAGAAAGAAAGAAAGAAGAAAAAAAAGAAAGAAGAAAGAAAGAAGAAAGAAAAAAGAAAGAGGAAAGAAAGAAGTAAGAAAGAAAGAAGAAAGAAAGAAGAAAGAAAGGAAGAGGAAAGGAAGAAGAAATTAAGAATAAAGAAAGAAGAAAGAAAGAAGAAAGAAAGAAAGAAGAATGAAAGAACAAAGAAAGAAGAAAGAAAGATGAAAGAAGAAAGAAATAAGAAAGAAGTAAGAAAGAAAGAAGAAAGAAAGAAGAAAGAAAGATGAAAGAAGAAAGAAAGAGAGAAAGAAGAAGGAAAGAAAAAAGAAAGTAAAAAGAAAGAAGAAAGAAAGAAGTAAGAAAGAAGTAACAAAGAAGTAAGAAACAAGTAAGAAAGAAGTAAGAAAGAAGAAAGAAAGAAGAAAAAAGAAGGAAGAAAGAAAGGAAGAAGAAAGAAAGAAAGAAAGAAGAAAGAAAGAAGAAAGAAAGAAAGAAGAAAGAATGAAGAAAGAAAGAAGAAAGAATGAAAGAAGAATGAAAGAAAGAAATTAAGAAGAAAGAAAGAAAGAAGAAAGAAAGAAGAAAGAAAGAAGAATGAAAGAAAGAATTTAAGAAGAAAGAAAGAAAGATGAAAGAAAGAAGAATTAAAGAAGAAAGAAGCAAGAAAGAAAGAAGAAAGAAAGAAGAAAGAAAGGAGAAAGAAAAAAGAAAGAAAGAAAGAAGAAAGAAAGAAAGAAGAGAGAAAGAAGAAAGAAAGAATAAAGAGAGAAAGAAGAGAGAAAGAAGAAAGAAAGACGAAAGAAAGAAGAAAGAAAGAAGAAAGAAAGAAAGGAGAAAGAAGAAAGAAAGAAAAAAGAAAAAAAAGAAAGAAGTAATAAAGAAAGAAGTAAGAATTAAGAAAGAAAGAAGAAAGAAAGAAGAAAGAAAGATGAAAGAAGAAAGAAAGAGAGAAAGTAGAAGGAAAGAAAAAAGAAAGTAAAAAGAAAGAAGAAAGAAAGAAGTAAGAAAGAAGTAACAAAGAAGTAAGAAACAAGTAAGAAAGAAGTAAGAAAGAAGAAAGAAAGAAGAAAAAAGAAGGAAGAAAGAAAGGAAGAAGAAAGAAAGAAAGAAAGAAGAAAGAAAGAAGAAAGAAAGAAAAAAGAAAGAAGAAAGAAAGAAGTAATAAAGAAGTAACAAAGAAGTAAGAAACAAGTAAGAAAGAAGTAAGAAAGTAGTAAGAAAGAAAGAAGAAAGAAAGAAGAAAGAAGAAAGAAAGAAGAACGAAGAAAGAAAGAAGAAAGAAAGAGGAACGAAGAAAGAAAGAAGAAAGAAAGAAGAAAGACAAAAAGAAGAAAGAAAGAAGAAAGAAATAAGAAAGGAAAAATAAAGAAATAAGAAAGGAAGAATAAAGAAAGAAGAAAGAAAGAAGAAAGAAAAGAGAAAGAATGAAAGAAGAAAGAAAGAAGAAAGAAGAAAGAAACAAGAAAGGAAGAAGAAAGGAAGAAGAAAGGAAGAAGAAAGAAAGAATAAAGAAAAAATAAAGAAGGAAGTAATAAAGAAGTAACAAAGAAGTAAGAAACAAGTAAGAAAGAAGTAAGAAAGTAGTAAGAAAGAAAGAAGAAAGAAAGAAGAAAGAAGAAAGAAAGAAGAAAGAAGAAAGAAAGAAGAAAGAAAGAAGAAAGAAAAAAAGAAGAAAGAAAGAAGAAAGAAAGAAGAAAGAAAGAAGAAAGAAAGAAGAAAGAAAAGAGAAAGAAAGAAAGAAGAAAGAAAGAAGAAAGAAAGAAGAAAGGAAGAAGAAAGGAAGAAGAAAGGAAGAAGAAAGAAAGAAGAAAGAAAGAAAGGAAGAAGAAAGAAAGAAAGAAAGAAGAAGGAAAGAATAAAGAAAGAAAAAAGAAAGAAAAAAATAAAGAAGAAAGAATGAAGAAAGAAAGAAAGAAGAAAGAAGAAAGAAAGAAGAAAGCAAGGAGAAAGAAAGAAGAAAGAAGTAAGAAAGAAAGAAGAAAGAAAGAAGGAGGAATGAAAGAAGAAAGAAAGAAGAAAGAAAGAAGAAAGAAAGAAAGAAGAAAGAAAGAAGAAATAAAGAAAGAAGAAAGATGAAAGAAAGAAGTAATAAAGAAAGAAGTAAGAAGTAAGAAAGAAAGAAGTAAGTTGTAAGAAAGAAGGAAGAAAGAAAGAAGAAAGAAAGAAGAAAGAAAGGAAGAAGAAAGGAAGAAGAAATGAAGAATAAAGAAAGAAGAAAGAAAGAAGTAAGAAAGAAGTAAGAAAGAAAGAAGAAAGAAAGAAGAATGAAAGAAGAAAGGAAGAATAAAGAAAGAAAGAAGAAAGAAAGAAGACAGAAAGAAAGAAGAAAGAAAGCAAAAAGAAAGAAGAAAGACAGAAAGAAAGAAAGCAGAATGAAAGAAGAAAGAAAGAAGAAAGAAAGAAGAAAGAAAGAAGAAAGAAAGAAGAAAGAAAGAAGAAAGCAAGTAAGAAGAAAAAACTTAAGCAAGAAAGAACAAAGAAAGAAGAATGGAAGAAGAAAGAAAGAAAGATGAAAGATAGAAAGAAGAAAAAAGGAAGAAAGAAAAATAAAGAAAGAATAAAGAAGAAAGAAGAAAGTAAGAAGAAAGAAAGAAGAAAGAAAGAAGAAAGAAAGAAGAAAGAGAGAAGAACGAAAGAAAGAAATAAAGAAGAAAGAAGGAAGAAAGAAAGAAGAAAGAAAGAAGAAAGAAAGAAGAAAGAAAGAAGAAAGAAGAAAGGAAGAAAGAAGAAATAAAGAAAGAAGGAAGAAAGAAAGAAGAAAGAAAGAAAGAAGAAAGAAAGAAGAAAGAAAGAAAGAAGAAAGAAAGAAAGAATAGAGAAAGAAGAAAGAAGAAAGAAAGAAGAAAGAAAGGAAGAAAGAAAGAAAAAAGAAAGAAAGAAAGAAAGAACAAAGAAAGAACAAAGAAAGAAAGAAGAAAGAAAGAAGAAAGAAAGAAGAAAGAAAGAAAAAAAGAAGTAAGAAGTAAGAAAGAATTAAGAAAGAAGTAAGAAAGAAAAAAGAAAGAAAGAAGAAAGAAAGAAGAAAGAAAGAAGAAAGAAAGAAGAAAGAAAGAAGACAGAAAGAAAGAAGTATGAAAGCAGAAAGAAAGAAGAAAGAAAGAAAGAATAAAGAAAGGAGAAAGAAAGCAGAAAGAAAGAAGAAAGAAAGAAGAAAGAAAGAAAGAAGAAAGAAAGAAAGAAGAAATAAAGAAATAAAAAAGAAAGGAGAAAGAAAGCAGAAAGAATGAAGAAAGAAGGAAGAAAGAAAGAAAGAAGAAAGAAAGGAGAAAGAAAGAAGAAAGAAAGAAAGAAGAAAGAAAGAAGAAAGAAAGAAAGAAGAAAGGAAGAATGAAGAAAGAAAGAATGAAGAAAGAATAAAGAAGAAAAAAAAAAGAAGAAAGAAAGAAGAAAGAAAGAAGAAAGAAAGAAGAAAGAAAGAAGAAAGAAAGAAAAACGAAAGAAAAAAGAAAGAAGAAAGAAAGAAGTAAGAAAGAAGTAACAAAGAAGTAAGAAACAAGTAAGAAAGAAGTAAGAAAGAAGTAAGAAAGAAAAAAGAAAAAAGAAAGAAGAAGTAAGAAAGAAGTAAAAAAGAAGTAAGAAACAAGTAAGAAAGAAGTAAGAAAGAAGTAAGAAAGAAAGAAGAAAGAAAGAATGAAGAAAGAAAAAGAAGAAAGAATGAAGAAAGAAAGAAGAAAGAAAGAAGAAAGAAAGAAGAAAGAAAGAAAAACGAACGAAAAAAGAAAGAAGAAAGAAAGAAGTAAGAAAGAAGTAAGAAAGAAGTAAGAAAGAAAGAAGAAAGAAAGAAGAAAGAAAGAAGAAAGAAAGAAAAAAGAAAAAAGAAAGAAGTAAGAAGTAAGAAAGAAGTAAAAAAGAAGAAACAAGTAAGAAAGAAGTAAGAAAGAAGTAAGAAAGAAAGAAGAAAGAAAGATGAAAGAAAGAAGAAAGATAGAAGAAAGAAAGAAGGAAGAAAAAAGGAAGAAGAAAGAAAGAAAGAAAGAAGAAAGAAACAAGAAAGAAAGAAAGAGAGAAAGAAGATACAAAGAAGAAAGACAGAAGAAAGAAAGGGAGAAGGAAGAAAGAAGAAAGAAAGAAGAAACAAAGAAGAAAGAAAGAATGAAAGAAGAAAGAAAGAAGAAAGAAGGAAGAAAGAAAGAAGAAAGCAGTAAGAAAGAATTAAGAAATAAGTAAGAAAGAAAGAAGAAAGAAAAAAGAAAGAAAGAAAGAAGAATGAAAGAAGAAAGAAGAAAGAAAGAAGTAAGAAAGAAGAAAGAAAGGAAGAAGAAAGGAAGAAGAAAGGAAGAAGAAAGGAAGAACAAAGAAAGAAAGAAAGAAGAAAGAAAGAAGAAAGAAAGAATAAAGAAAGAAGAAAGAAAGAAGAAAGAAAGTAGTAACAAAGAAGTAAGAAAGAAGAAAGAAACAAGAAAGAAAGAAAGAGAGAAAGAAGATACAAAGAAGAAAGAAAGAAGAAAGAAAGGGAGAAGCAAGAAAGAAGAAAGAAAGAAGAAACAAAGAAGAAAGAAAGAATGAAAGAAGAAAGAAAGAAGAAAGATGAAGAAAGAAGAAAGCAGTAAGAAAGAATTAAGAAAGAAGAAAGAAAGAAAAAAGAAAGAAAGAAGAAAGAGAGAAGAAAGAAAGAAGAAAGAAAGAAGAAAGTAAGAAAGAAGAAAGAAAGAAAGAAGAAAGAAGTAAGAAGAAAGAAGTAAGAAAGAAGTAAGAAACAATTAAGAAAGAAGTAAGAAAGAAGAAAGAGAGAAGAAAGAAAGAAGAAAGAAAGAAGAAAGTAAGAAAGAAGAAAGAAAGAACGAAGAAAAAAAGAAGAAAGAATGAAGAAAGAAAGGGAGGATAAAGAAAAGGAAAGAAGAAAGAAAGAAGAAAGAAAGAAAGAAAGAAAGAAAGAAAGAAAGAAAGAAAGAAAGAAAGAAAGAAAGAAAGAAAGAAAGAAAGAAAGAAAGAAAGAAAGAAAGAAAGAAGATAGAAAGAAGAAAGAAAGAAGAAAGAAAGAAGAAAAAAAGGAGAAAGAAAGAAGAAACAAAGAGGAAAGAAAGAATGAAAGGAGAAAGAAAGAATAAAGAAAGAAGAAAGAAAGACAGAAGAAAGAAAGAAGAAAAGAAGAGGAAAGGAAGAAAAAAGGAAGAATAGAGAAAGAAGAATGAAAGAAGAAAGAAGGAAATAAGAAAGAAGCAAGAAAGAAGTAAGAAACAAGTAAGAAAGAAAGAAGAAAGAAAGAACAAAGAAGAAAGAAAGAAAGAAGTAAGGAAGAATGAAGAAAGAAAGAATGAAGAAAGAAGAAAGAAAGAAGAAAGAAAGAAAGAAGTAAGGAAGAATGAAGAAAGAGAGAATGAAGAAAGAATAAAGAATTAAGAAAGAAAGAAGAAAGAAAGATGAAAGAAAGAACAAAGACAGAAGAGAGAAAGAAGGAAGAAAGAAGAAGAAAGAAAGAAGAAAGAAAGAAGAAAGAAAGAAGAAAGAAAGAAAGAGGAAAGGAAGTAGAAAGAAAGAAGAAAGAGAGAAAGTAGAAATGAAGAAGAATGAAAGACGAATGAAAGACGAAAGAAAGAAGAAAGAAAGAAGAAAGAAAGAAGAAAGAAAGAATGAAGAAAGAAAGAAAGAAGAAAGAAAGAAGAAAGAAAGAAAAACGAAAGAAAAATAAAGAAGAAAGAAAGAAGTAAGAAAGAAGTAAGAAAGAAGTAAAAAAGAAGTAAGAAACAAGTAAGAAAAAAGTAAGAAAGAAGTAAGAAAGAAAGAAGAAAGAAAGACGAAAGAGAGAAGAAAGAAAGTAGAAAGAAAGAAGGAAGAAAGAAATGAAGAAGAAAGAAAGAAAGAAAGAAGAATTAAAGAAGAAAGAAAGAATAAAGAAAGAAGAGAGAAAGAAAAAGAAAGAAGAAAGAAAGAAGTAAGAAATAATAACAAAGAAGTAAGAAAGAACTAGAAAGAAGATAGAAAGAAGAAAGAAAGAAGAAAGTAAGAGAGAAGAAGGAAAGAAGTAAGAAAGAATGAAAGAAGAAAGAAAGATGAAAGAAGGAAGAAAGAAGAAAGAAAGAAGAAAGAAAGAAGTAAGAAAGAAGTAAGAAAGAAGTAAGAAAGAAGTAAGAAAGAAAGAAGAAAGAAAGAAGAAAGAAAGAAGAAAGAAAGAAGTAAGAAAGAAGTAAGAAAGAAGTAAGAAAGAAGTAAGAAAGAAAGAAGAAAGAAAGAAGAGAGAAAGAAGAAAGACGAATGAAAGAAGAAAGAACGAAGAAAGAAGAAAGAAAGAAAGAAGAAAGAAAGAAGACAGAATGAAAGAAGACAGAAAGAAAGAAGAAAGAAAGAAAGAATAAAGAAAGGAGAAAGAAAGCAGAAAGAAAGAAGAAAGAAGAAAGAAAGAAGAATTATGAAGAAAGAATAAAGAAGAAAGAAATAAGTAAGAAAGAAGAAGGAAAGAAGAAAGAATAAAGAAGAAAGAAATAAGTAAGAAATAAGAAGAAAGAAGAAAGAAAGAAAGAATAACAAAAGCAGAAAGAAAGAAGAAAGAAATAAGTAAGAAAGAAGAAGGAAAGAAGAAAGAATAAAGAAGAAAGAAATAAGTAAGAAAGTAAGAAGAAAGAAGAAAGAAAGAAGAAAGAAAGGAAGAAGAAAGAAAGAAAGAAGAAAGAAAGAAAGAAGAAATAAAGAAGAAAGAATGAAGAAAGAAAGAAAGAAGAAATAAAGAAAGAAAGAAGAAAGAAAGAAAGAAAGAAGAAAGAAAGAAGTAAGAAAGAAAGAAGAAAGAAAGAATAAAGAAAGAAGAAAGAAAGAAAGAAGAAAGAAGAAAGAAAGAAGAAAGAAAAAAGAAAGAAGAAAGAAAGAAGAAAGAAAGAAGAAAGAAAGAAGAAAGAAAGAAGGAAGAAAAAAGGAAGAAGAAAGAAAGAAAGAAAGAAGAAAGAAACAAGAAAGAAAGAAAGAGAGAAAGAAGATACAAAGAAGAAAGAAAGAAGAAAGAAAGGGAGAAGGAAGAAAGAAGAAAGAAAGAAGAAACAAAGAAGAAAGAAAGAATGAAAGAAGAAAGAAAGAAGAAAGAAGGAAGAAAGAAAGAAGAAAGCAGTAAGAAAGAATTAAGAAAGAAGTAAGAAAGGAAGAAGAAAGAAAGAAGAAAGAAAGAAAGAAGAATGAAAGAAGAAAAAAGAAAGAAAGAACTAAGAAAGAAGAAAGAAAGGAAGAAGAAAGGAAGAAGAAAGGAAGAAGAAAGGAAGAAGAAAGAAAGAAAGAAAGAAGAAAGAAAGAAGAAAGAAAGAATAAAGAAAGAAGAAAGAAAGAAGAAAGAAAGTATTAACAAAGAAGTAAGAAAGAAGAAAGAAACAAGAAAGAAAGAAGGAGAGAAAGAAGATACAAAGAAGAAAGAAAGAAGAAAGAAAGGGAGAAGGAAGAAAGAAGAAAGAAAGAAGAAACAACGAAGAAAGAAAGAATGAAAGAAGAAAGAAAGAAGAAAGATGAAGAAAGAAAGAAGAAAGCAGTAAGAAAGAATTAAGAAAGAAGAAAGAAAGAAAAAAGAAAGAAAGAAGAAAGAGAGAAGAAAGAAAGAAGAAAGAAAGAAGAAAGTAAGAAAGAAGAAAGAAAGAAAGAAGAAAGAAGTAAGAAACAATTAAGAAAGAAGTAAGAAAGAAGAAAGAGAGAAGAAAGAAAGAAGAAAGAAGGAAGAAAGTAAGAAAGAAGAAAGAAAGAACGAAGAAAAAAAGAAGAAAGTAAGGAGAAAGAAAGAAAGAAAGAAGAAAGAAGAAAGAAGTAAGAAAGAAGAAAGAAAGAAGAAAGAAAGAAGAAAGAAAGCAGAAAGAAATAAATAAGAAAGAAAGAAGAAAGCAAGGAGAAACAAAGAAGAAAGAAAGAAGAAAGCAAGAAGAAAAAAAGCAGAAAGAAATAAGTAAGAAAGAAAGAAGGAAGCAAGGAGAAAGAAAGAAGAAAGAAAGAAAGAAGAAAGAAAGAAGAAAGAAGTAAGAAAGAAAGAAGAAAGAAAGAAGAAAGAAAGCAGAAAGAAAGAAGAAATTAGAAAGAAAGAAAGAAGAGAAAAAGAAGGAAGAAAAGAAGAAGAAAGAAAGAAGAAAGAAAGAATGAAGAAAGAAACGAAGAAGAAAGAAAGAAGAAAGAAAGAAGAAAGAAAGAAGAAAGAAGAAAGAAAGAAAGAGGAAAGAAAGAAAGAGGAAAGAAAGAAGAAAGAAAGAAGAAAGAGAGAAGAAAGAAAGAAGAAAAAAGAAAGAAGAAAGAAAGAAAGAAGAAAGAAAGAAGAAAGAAGAAAGAAAGAAGTAAGAAAGAAAGGAGTAAGAAAGAAGAAAGAAAGGAAGAAGAAAGGAAGAAGAAAGGAAGAAGAAAGGAAGAAGAAAGGAAGAAGAAAGGAAGAAGAAAGGAAGAATAAAGGAAGAAGAAAGGAAGAATAAAGAAAGAAGAAAGAAAGAAGAATGAAAGAAGAAAGAAAGAAAGAAGAAAGAAAGAAGAAAGAAAGTAAGAAGAAAGAAGAAAGAAAGAAGAAAGAAAGGAAGAAGAAGGAAAGAAAGAAGAAAGAAAGAAGAAAGAAGTAAGAAAGAAGAAAGAAGTAAGAAAGAAAAAAGAAGTAAGAAAGAAAAAAGAAGTAAGAAAGAAAAAAGAAGTAAGAAAGAAAGAAGAAAGAAAAAAAGAAAGAAAGAAGAAAGGAAGAAGAAAGAAGAAAGAAGAAAGACAGAAGAGAGAAAGAAGGAAGAAAGGAAGAAGAAAGAAAGAAGAAAGAAAGAATGAAGAAAGAAACGAAGAAGAAAGAAAGAAGAAAGAAAGAAGAAAGAAAGAAGAAAGAAAGAAAAACGAAAGAAAAAAGAAAGAAGAAATAACGAAGTAAGAAAGAAGTAACAAAGAAGTAAGAAACAAGTAAGAAAAAAGTAAGAAAGAAGTAAGAAAGAAAGAAGAAAGAAAGACGAAAGAGAGAAGAAAGAAAGTAGAAAGTAAGAATGAAAGAAGAAAGAAAGATGAAAGAAGGAAGAAAGAAGAAAGAAAGAATAAAGAAAGAAGAGAGAAAGAAAAGAGAAAGAAGAAAGAAAGAAGTAACAAAGAAGTAACAAAGAAGTAAGAAAGAAGAAAGAAAGAATGAAAGAGAGAAAGAAGATAGAAAGAAGAAAGAAAGAAGAAAGTAAGAGAGAAGAAGGAAAGAAGAAAGAAGAAACAAAGAAGAAAGAAAGAATGAAAGAAGAAAGAAAGATGAAAGAAGGAAGAAAGAAGAAAGAAAGAAGAAAGAAATAAGAAAGAAAGAAGTAAGAAAGAAGTAAGAAAGAAAGAAGAAAGATGAAGAAAGAAGAAAGCAGTAAGAAAGAATTAAGAAAGAAGAAAGAAAGAAAAAAGAAAGAAAGAAGAAAGAGAGAAGAAAGAAAGAAGAAAGAAAGAAGAAAGTAAGAAAGAAGAAAGAAAGAAAGAAGAAAGAAGTAAGAAGAAAGAAGTAAGAAAGAAGTAAGAAACAATTAAGAAAGAAGTAAGAAAGAAGAAAGAGAGAAGAAAGAAAGAAGAAAGAAAGAACGAAGAAAAAAAGAAGAAAGAATGAAGAAAGAAAGGGAGGATAAAGAAAAGGAAAGAAGAAAGAAAGAAGAAAGAAAGAAAGAAAGAAAGAAAGAAAGAAAGAAAGAAAGAAAGAAAGAAAGAAAGAAAGAAAGAAAGAAAGAAAGAAAGAAAGAAAGAAAGAAAGAAAGAAAGAAGATAGAAAGAAGAAAGAAAGAAGAAAGAAAGAAGAAAAAAAGGAGAAAGAAAGAAGAAACAAAGAGGAAAGAAAGAATGAAAGGAGAAAGAAAGAATAAAGAAAGAAGAAAGAAAGACAGAAGAAAGAAAGAAGAAAAGAAGAGGAAAGGAAGAAAAAAGGAAGAATAGAGAAAGAAGAATGAAAGAAGAAAGAAGGAAATAAGAAAGAAGCAAGAAAGAAGTAAGAAACAAGTAAGAAAGAAAGAAGAAAGAAAGAACAAAGAAGAAAGAAAGAAAGAAGTAAGGAAGAATGAAGAAAGAAAGAATGAAGAAAGAAGAAAGAAAGAAGAAAGAAAGAAAGAAGTAAGGAAGAATGAAGAAAGAGAGAATGAAGAAAGAATAAAGAATTAAGAAAGAAAGAAGAAAGAAAGATGAAAGAAAGAACAAAGACAGAAGAGAGAAAGAAGGAAGAAAGGAAGAAGAAAGAAAGAAGAAAGAAAGAAGAAAGAAAGAAGAAAGAAAGAAAGAGGAAAGGAAGTAGAAAGAAAGAAGAAAGAGAGAAAGTAGAAATGAAGAAGAATGAAAGACGAATGAAAGACGAAAGAAAGAAGAAAGAAAGAAGAAAGAAAGAAGAAAGAAAGAATGAAGAAAGAAAGAAAGAAGAAAGAAAGAAGAAAGAGAGAAAAACGAAAGAAAAATAAAGAAGAAAGAAAGAAGTAAGAAAGAAGTAAGAAAGAAGTAAGAAAGAAGTAAGAAACAAGTAAGAAAAAAGTAAGAAAGAAGTAAGAAAGAAAGAAGAAAGAAAGACGAAAGAGAGAAGAAAGAAAGTAGAAAGAAAGAAGGAAGAAAGAAAGGAAGAAGAAAGAAAGAAAGAAAGAAGAATTAAAGAAGAAAGAAAGAATAAAGAAAGAAGAGAGAAAGAAAAAGAAAGAAGAAAGAAAGAAGTAAGAAATAATAACAAAGAAGTAAGAAAGAAGAAAGAAAGAAGATAGAAAGAAGAAAGAAAGAAGAAAGTAAGAGAGAAGAAGGAAAGAAGTAAGAAAGAATGAAAGAAGAAAGAAAGATGAAAGAAGGAAGAAAGAAGAAAGAAAGAAGAAAGAAAGAAGTAAGAAAGAAGTAAGAAAGAAGTAAGAAAGAAGTAAGAAAGAAGTAAGAAAGAAAGAAGAAAGAAAGAAGAAAGAAAGAAGAAAGAAAGAAGTAAGAAAGAAGTAAGAAAGAAGTAAGAAAGAAAGAAGAAAGAAAGAAGAAAGAAAGAAGAAAGAAAGAAGAAAGACGAATGAAAGAAGAAAGAACGAAGAAAGAAGAAAGAAAGAAGAAAGAAAGAAAGAAGAAAGAAAGAAGACAGAAAGAAAGAAGACAGAAAGAAAGAAGAAAGAAAGAAAGAATAAAGAAAGGAGAAAGAAAGCAGAAAGAAAGAAGAAAGAAGAAAGAAAGAAGAATTATGAAGAAAGAATGAAGAAGAAAGAAATAAGTAAGAAAGAAGAAGGAAAGAAGAAAGAATAAAGAAGAAAGAAATAAGTAAGAAAGAAGAAAGAAAGAAAGAATAAAGAAAGCAGAAAGAAAGAAGAAAGAAATAAGTAAGAAAGAAGAAGGAAAGAAGAAAGAATAAAGAAGAAAGAAATAAGTAAGAAAGTAAGAAGAAAGAAGAAAGAAAGAAGAAAGAAAGGAAGAAGAAAGAAAGAAAGAAAGAAGAAAGTAAGAAAGAAGAAAGAAAGAACGAAGAAAAAAAGAAGAAAGAAAGAAAGAAAGAAAGAAAGAAAGAAAGAAGATAGAAAGAAGAATGAAAGAAGAAAGAAAGAAGAAAAAAAGGAGAAAGAAAGAAGAAACAAAGAGGAAAGAAAGAATGAAAGGAGAAAGAAAGAATAAAGAAAGAAGAAAGAAAGAAAGAAGAAAGAAAGAAGAAAAGAAGAGGAAAGGAAGAAAAAAGGAAGAATAGAGAAAGAAGAAAGAAAGAAGAAAGAAGGAAATAAGAAAGAAGCAAGAAAGAAGTAAGAAACAAGTAAGAAAGAAAGAAGAAAGAAAGAAGAAAGAAAGAAGAAAGAAAGAAAGTAAGAAAGAAGAAAAAAGGACAAAGAAAGAAGAAAGAAAGAAGAAAGAAAGAAGAAAGAAAGAAAGAAGAAAGAAAGAAGAAAGAAGTAAGAAAGAAGAAAGAAGTAAGAAAGAAAGAAGAAAGAAAAAAGAAAGAAAGAAGAAAGAAAGAAGAAAGGAAGAAGAAAGAAGAAAGAAGAAAGAAGAAAGACAGAAGAGAGAAAGAAGGAAGAAAGGAAGAAGAAAGAAAGAAGAAAGAAAGAATGAAGAAAGAAACGAAGAAGAAAGAAAGAAGAAAGAAAGAAGAAAAGAAAGAAGAAAGAAAGAAGAAAGAAAGAAGAAAGAAAGGAAGAGGAAAGGAAGTAGAAAAAAGAAGAAAGAGAGAAAGTAGAAATAAAGAAGAATGAAAGACGAATGAAAGACGAAAGAAAGAAGAAAGATGAAGAAAGAAAGAAGAAAGAAAGAATGAAGAAAGAAGTAAGAAAGAAAGAAGAAAGAAAGATGAAAGAAAGAAGAAAGATAGAAGAAAGAAAGAAGGAAGAAAAAAGGAAGAAGAAAGAAAGAAAGAGGAAAGAAACAAGAAAGAAACAAGAAAGAAAGAAGAAAGAAAGAAGAAAGAAAGCAGAAAGAAAGAAGAAATAAGAAAGAAAGAAAGAAGAGAGAAAAAGGAAGAAAAGAAGAAGAAAGAAAGAAGAAAGAAAGAATGAAGAAAGAAACGAAGAAGAAAGAAAGAAGAAAGAAAGAAGAAAGAAAGAAGAAAGAAAGAAAGAGGAAAGAAAGAAGAAAGAAAGAAGAAAGAGAGAAGAAAGAAAGAAGAAAAAAAGAAAGAAGAAAGAAAGAAAGAAGAAAGAAAGAAGAAAGAAGAAAGAAAGAAGTAAGAAAGAAAGAAGTAAGAAAGAAGAAAGAAAGGAAGAAGAAAGGAAGAAGAAAGGAAGAAGAAAGGAAGAAGAAAGGAAGAATAAAGGAAGAAGAAAGGAAGAATAAAGAAAGAAGAAAGAAAGAAGAATGAAAGAAGAAAGAAAGAAAGAAGAAAGAAAGAAGAAAAGAAGAGGAAAGGAAGAAAAAAGGAAGAATAGAGAAAGAAGAAAGAAAGAAGAAAGAAGGAAATAAGAAAGAAGCAAGAAAGAAGTAAGAAACAAGTAAGAAAAAAAGAAGAAAGAAAGAACAAAGAAGAAAGAAAGAAAGAAGTAAGGAAGAATGAAGAAAGAAAGAATGAAGAAAGAAGAAAGAAAGAAGAAAGAAAGAAAGAAGTAAGGAAGAATGAGGAAAGAGAGAATGAAGAAAGAATAAAGAATTAAGAAAGAAAGAAGAAAGAAAGATGAAAGAAAGAACAAAGACAGAAGAGAGAAAGAAGGAAGAAAGGAAGAAGAAAGAAAGAAGAAAGAAAGAATGAAGAAAGAAACGAAGAAGAAAGAAAGAAGAAAGAAAGAAGAAAGAAAGAAGAAAGAAAGAAGAAAGAAAGAAAGAGGAAAGGAAGTAGAAAGAAAGAAGAAAGAGAGAAAGTAGAAATGAAGAAGAATGAAAGACGAATGAAAGACGAAAGAAAGAAGAAAGAAAGAAGAAAGAAAGAAGAAAGAAAGAATGAAGAAAGAAAGAAAGAAGAAAGAAAGAAGAAAGAAAGAAAAACGAAAGAAAAATAAAGAAGAAAGAAAGAAGTAAGAAAGAAGTAAGAAAGAAGTAACAAAGAAGTAAGAAACAAGTAAGAAAAAAGTAAGAAAGAAGTAAGAAAGAAAGAAGAAAGAAAGACGAAAGAGAGAAGAAAGAAAGTAGAAAGAAAGAAGGAAGAAAGAAAGGAAGAAGAAAGAAAGAAAGAAGAAAGAAAGAATAAAGAAAGAAGAGAGAAAGAAAAGAGAAAGAAGAAAGAAAGAAGTAACAAAGAAGTAACAAAGAAGTAAGAAAGAAGAAAGAAAGAATGAAAGAGAGAAAGAAGATAGAAAGAAGAAAGAAAGAAGAAAGTAAGAGAGAAGAAGGAAAGAAGAAAGAAGAAACAAAGAAGAAAGAAAGAATGAAAGAAGAAAGAAAGATGAAAGAAGGAAGAAAGAAGAAAGAAAGAAGAAAGTAAGAGAGAAGAAGGAAAGAAGAAAGAAGAAACAAAGAAGAAAGAAAGAATGAAAGAAGAAAGAAAGATGAAAGAAGGAAGAAAGAAGAAAGAAAGAAGAAAGAAAGAAATAAGAAAGAAGTATGAAAGAGGAAAGAAAGAAAGAAGAAAGAAAGAAGAAAGAAATAAGAAAGAAAGAAGTAAGAAAGAAGTAAGAAAGAAAGAAGAAAGAAAGAAGAAAGAAAGAAGAAAGAAAGAAGAAAGAAAGAAGAAAGACGAATGAAAGAAGAAAGAATGAAGAAAGAAGAAAGAAAGAAGAAAGAAAGAAAGAAGAAAGAAAGAAGAAAGAAGACAGAAAGAAAGAAGAAAGAAAGCACAAAGAGAGAAGAAAGAAAGAATAAAGAAAGGAGAAAAAAAGCAGAAAGAAAGAAGAGAGAAGAAAGAAAGAAGAAAGAAAGAAGAAAGAAAGAAGAAAGAAGTAAAAAAGAAAGAAGAAAGAAAGAAGAAAGAAAGAAAAAAGAAAGAAGAAAGAAAGAAGAAAGAAAGAAGAAAGAAAGAAGAAAGAAAGAAGAAAGAAAGAAAAAAGAAAGAAAAAAGAAAAAAGAAAGAAGTAAGAAGTTAGAAAGAAGTAAAAAAGAAGTAAGAAACAAGTAAGAAACAAGTAAGAAAGAAGTAAGAAAGAAGTAAGAAAGAAAGAAGAAAGAAAGATGAAAGAAAGAAGAAAGATAGAAGAAAGAAAGAAGGAAGAAAGAAAGGAAGAAGAAAGAAAGAAAGAAAGAAGAAAGAAACAAGAAAGAAAGAAAGAGAGAAAGAAGATACAAAGAAGAAAGAAAGAAGAAAGAAAGGGAGAAGGAAGAAAGAATAAAGAAAGAAGAAACAAAGAAGAAAGAAAGAATGAAAAAAGAAAGAAAGAAGAAAGAAGGAAGAAAGAAAGAAGAAAGCAGTAAGAAAGAAGAAAGAAAGAAAGAAGAAAGAAAGAAGAAAGAAAGAAAGAAGAATGAAAGAAGAAAGAAGAAAGAAAGAAGTAAGAAAGAAGAAAGAAAGGAAGAAGAAAGGAAGAAGAAAGGAAGGAGAAAGGAAGAAGAATGAAAGAAGAAAGAAAGAAGAAAGAAAGGAGAAAGAAAGAAGAAAGAAAGGAAGAAGAAAGGAAGAAGAAAGGAAGAAGAAAGGAAGAAGAAAGGAAGAAGAAAGGAAGAAGAAAGGAAGAATAAAGAAAGAAGAAAGAAAGAAGAAAGAAAGAATTAAGAAAGAACTAAGAAAGAAAGAAGAAAGAAGAATGAAAGAAGAAAGAAAGAAAGAAGAAAGAAAGAAAGAAAGAAGAAAGAAAGTAAGAAGAAAGAAGAAAGAAAGAAGAAAGAAAGAAGAAAGAAAGAAGAAATAAAGAAGAAAGAAAGAAGAAAGAAAGAAAGAAGAAATAAAGAAAGAAAGAAAGAAAGAAGAAAGAAAGAAGTAAGAAAGAAAGAAGGAAGAGAGAATAAAGAAAGAAGAAAGAAAGAAAGAAGAAAGAAAGCAGAAAGAGAGAAGAATGAAAGAATAAAGAAAGGAGAAAGAAAGCAAAAAGAAAGAAGAAAGAAGAAAGAAAGAAGAAAGAATAAAGAAGAAAGAAATAAGTAAGAAAGAAGGAGGAAAGAAGAAAGAAAGAAAGAATAATGAAAGAAGAAAGAAAGAATAACAAAGAAGAAAGAAGAAAGAAAGAAGAAAGAAATAAGAAAGAAGGAAGAAAGTAAGAAAGAAGAAAGAAAGAACGAAGAAAAAAAGAAGAAAGTAAGGAGAAAGAAAGAAAGAAAGAAAGAAGAAAGAAGAAAGAAGTAAGAAAGAAGAAAGAAAGAAGAAAGAAAGCAGAAAGAAATAAATAAGAAAGAAAGAAGAAAGCAAGGAGAAAGAAAGAAGAAAGAAAGAAAGAAGAAAGAAAGAAGAAAGAAGTAAGAAAGAAAGAAGAAGGAAAGAAGAAAGAAAGCAGAAAGAAAGAAGAAATAAGAAAGAAAGAAGAGAAAAAGAAGGAAGAAAAGAAGAAGAAAGAAAGAAGAAAGAAAGAATGAAGAAAGAAGAAAGAAGAAAGAAAGAAAGAGGAAAGAAAGAAAGAGGAAAGAAAGAAGAAAGAAAGAAGAAAGAGAGAAGAAAGAAAGAAGAAAAAAGAAAGAAGAAAGAAAGAAAGAAGAAAGAAAGAAGAAAGAAGAAAGAAAGAAGTAAGAAAGAAAGGAGTAAGAAAGAAGAAAGAAAGGAAGAAGAAAGGAAGAAGAAAGGAAGAAGAAAGGAAGAAGAAAGGAAGAATAAAGGAAGAAGAAAGGAAGAATAAAGAAAGAAGAAAGAAAGAAGAATGAAAGAAGAAAGAAAGAAGAAAGAAAGAAAGAAGAAAGAAAGTAAGAAGAAAGAAGAAAGAAAGAAGAAAGAAAGGAAGAAGAAAGAAAGAAAGAAGAAAGAAAGAAGAAAGAAGTAAGAAAGAAGTAAGAAAGAAAAAAGAAGTAAGAAAGAAAAAAGAAGTAAGAAAGAAAAAAGAAGTAAGAAAGAAAGAAGAAAGAAAAAAAGAAAGAAAGAAGAAAGGAAGAAGAAAGAAGAAAGAAGAAAGACAGAAGAGAGAAAGAAGGAAGAAAGGAAGAAGAAAGAAAGAAGAAAGAAAGAATGAAGAAAGAAACGAAGAAGAAAGAAAGAAGAAAGAAAGAAGAAAGAAAGAAGAAAGAAAGAAAAACGAAAGAAAAAAGAAAGAAGAAAGAAAGAAGTAAGAAAGAAGTAACAAAGAAGTAAGAAACAAGTAAGAAATAAGTAAGAAAGAAGTAAGAAAGAAAGAAGAAAGAAAGACGAAATAGAGAAGAAAGAAAGTAGAAAGAAAGAAGGAAGAAAGAAAGGAAGAAGAAAGAAAGAAAGAAGAAAGAAAGAATAAAGAAAGAAGAGAGAAAGAAAAGAGAAAGAAGAAAGAAAGAAGTAACAAAGAAGTAACAAAGAAGTAAGAAAGAAGAAAGAAAGAATGAAAGAGAGAAAGAAGATAGAAAGAAGAAAGAAAGAAGAAAGTAAGAGAGAAGAAGGAAAGAAGAAAGAAGAAACAAAGAAGAAAGAAAGAATGAAAGAAGAAAGAAAGATGAAAGAAGGAAGAAAGAAGAAAGAAAGAAGAAAGAAATAAGAAAGAAAGAAGTAAGAAAGAAGTAAGAAAGAAAGAAGAAAGAAAGAAGAAAGAAAGAAGAAAGAAAGAAGAAAGAAAGAAGAAAGAAAGAAGAAAGAAAGAAGAAAGAAAGAAGAAAGATGAATGAAAGAAGAAAGAATGAAGAAAGAAGAAAGAAAGAAGAAAGAAAGAAAGAAGAAAGAAAGAAAAAAGAAGACAGAAAGAAAGAAGAAAGAAAGCACAAAGAGAGAAGAAAGAAAGAATAAAGAAAGGAGAAAGAAAGCAGAAAGAAAGAAGAGAGAAGAAAGAAAGAAGAAAGAAAGAAAGAGAGAAAGAAGATACAAAGAAGAAAGAAAGAAGAAAGAAAGGGAGAAGGAAGAAAGAAGAAAGAAAGAAGAAAAAAAGAAGAAAGAAAGAAGAAAGAAAGAAGAAAGAAAGAAGAAAGAATGAAAAAAGAAAAAAGAAAGAAGTAAGAAGTAAGAAAGAAGTAAAAAAGAAGTAAGAAACAAGTAAGAAACAAGTAAGAAAGAAGTAAGAAAGAAGTAAGAAAGAAAGAAGAAAGAAAGATGAAAGAAAGAAGAAAGATAGAAGAAAGAAAGAAGGAAGAAAGAAAGGAAGAAGAAAGAAAGAAAGAAAGAAGAAAGAAACAAGAAAGAAAGAAAGAGAGAAAGAAGATACAAAGAAGAAAGAAAGAAGAAAGAAAGGGAGAAGGAAGAAAGAAGAAAGAAAGAAGAAAAAAAGAAGAAAGAAAGAATGAAAAAAGAAAGAAAGAAGAAAGAAGGAAGAAAGAAAGAAGAAAGCAGTAAGAAAGAAGTAAGAAAGAAAGAAGAAAGAAAGAAGAAAGAAAGAAAGAAGAATGAAAGAAGAAAAAGAAAGAAAGAAGTAAGAAAGAAGAAAGAAAGGAAGAAGAAAGGAAGAAGAAAGGAAGAAGAAAGGAAGAAGAAAGGAAGAAGAAAGGAAGAATAAAGAAAGAAGAAAGAAAGAAGAAAGAAAGAAGTAAGAAAGAACTAAGAAAGAAAGAAGAAAGAAGAATGAAAGAAGAAAGAAAGAAAGAAGAAAGAAAGAAAGAAGAAAGAAAGTAAGAAGAAAGAAGAAATAAAGAAGAAAGAAAGAAGAAAGAAAGAAGAAATAAAGAAGAAAGAAAGAAGAAAGGAAGAAAGAAGAAATAAAGAAAGAAAGAAGAAAGAAAGAAAGAAAGAAAGAAAGAAGAAAGAAAGAAGTAAGAAAGAAAGAAGAAAGAGAGAATAAAGAAAGAAGAAAGAAAGAAAGAAGAAAGAAGAAAGAAAGAAAGAAGAAAGAAAGCAGAAAGAGAGAAGAATGAAAGAATAAAGAAAGGAGAAAGAAAGCAAAAAGAAAGAAGAAAGAAGAAAGAAAGAAGAAAGAATAAAGAAGAAAGAAATAAGTAAGAAAGAAGGAGGAAAGAAGAAAGAAAGAAAGAATAATGAAAGAAGAAAGAAAGAATAACAAAGAAGAAAGAAGAAAGAAAGAAGATAGAAAGAATGAAGAAAGAAAGAAAGAAAGAAGAAAGAATGAAGAAAGAAAGAAAGAAGAAAAAAAGAAAGAAAGAAGAAAAAAAAGAAAGAAAGAAGAAAGAAAGAAAGAAAGAAGAAAGAAAGAAGTAAGAAAGAAAGAAGAAAGAAAGAATAAAGAAAGAAGAAAGAAAGAAAGAAGAAAGAAGAAAGAAAGAAGAAAGAAAGAAAGAAATTAAGAAGAAAGAAAGAAAGAAGAAAAAAGATGAAAGGAAGAATAAAGAAAGAAGAAAGAAAATGAAAGAAGAAAGAAAGAAAGATGAAAGAAAGAAAGAAGAAAGAAAGTAAGAAGAAAGAAGAAAGAAAGAAGAAAGAAAGAAGTAAGAAACAAGTAGGAAAGAAGTAAGAAAGAAAGAAGAAAGAAATTAAGAAGAAAGAAGAAAGAAAGAAGAAAGAAAGAAGAAAGAAAGAAGAAAGAAAGAAAGAAAGAAGAATGAAAGAAGAGTGAAAGAAGAAAGAAAGAAAGAAGAAAGAATTAAATAAGAAAGAAGGAAGAAAGAAAGAAGAAAGAAAGAAGAAAGAATGAAAGCAGAAAGAAAGCAGAAAGAAAGAAGAAAGAAGAAAGAAGAAAGAAGAAAGAAGAAAGAAGAAAGAAGAAAGAAGAAAGAAGAAAGAAGAAAGAAGAAAGAAGAAAGAAAGAAGAAAGAAAAAAAGTAAGAAAGAAGTAAGAAAGAAGAAAGAAAGAACTAAGAAAGAAGTAAGAAAGAAAGAAGAAAGAAAGAAGAACCAAAGAACGAAGAAAGAAAGGAGAAAGAAATAAAGAACAAGAAATAGATAAGAAAGAAGTAAGAAAGAAGTGAGAAAGAAGAAAGAAAGAAGTAAGAAAGAAGTAAGAAAGAAAGAAGGAAGAAAGATGAAAGAAGAAAGAAAGAAGAAAGAAACCAAGAAGAAAGAAAGAAGTAATAAAAAAAGAAGAAAGAAAGAAGAAAGAAAGAAAGAAGAATCAAAGAAGAATGAAAGAAGTAAGAAAGAAGTAAAAAAGAAATAAGAAAGAAAGAATAAAGAAAGAAGAAAGGAAGAAGAAAGGAAGAAGAAAGGAAGAAGAAAGGAAGAAGAAAGGAAGAAGAAAGGAAGAAGAAAGGAAGAAGAAAGGAAGAATAAGGAAAGAGGAAAGAAAGAAGAAAGAAAGAAGAAAGAAAAACGAAAGAAAGATGAAAGAAAGAAAAAAGAGGAAAGAAGAGAGAAAGAAGAAAGAAAGAAGAAAGAAGAAAGAAGAAAGAAGAAAGAAGAAAGAAGAAAGAAGAAAGAAGAAAGAAGAAAGAAGAAAGAAGAAAGAAGAAAGAAAGAAGAACAAAAGAACGAAGAAAGAAAGAAGAAAGAAATAAAGAAGAAAGAAAGAAGTAAGAAAGTAAGAAGGAAAGAATAAAGAAAGAAAGAAAAAAGTAAGAAAGACAAAAGAAAGAAAGAAAGAAAGAAAGAAAGAAAGAAGAGAGAAAGAAAGGAAAAAGAAAGAAAGAAGAAAGATAGAAAGAATGAAAGAGAGAAATTGGGAAAGAAGGAAAAAAGAAAGAAAGAAGAAAGAAAGTAAGAAATAAGAAAGAAAGAAAGAAAGCAAGCAAGAAAGAAAGAAAGAAAGAAAGAAAGAAAGAAAGAAAGAAAGAAAGAAGAAAGGAAGAAAAAAGAAAGAAGAAAGAAAGAAAAAAGAAAGAAAGGAAGAAAGAAAGAGAGATAGTAGGAAAGAAGGAAAAAAAGAAAGAAACAAAGAAAGAAAGAAGGAGAATGAAGGTAAGAAAAAAGAAATAAAGAAAGAAAAAAGAAAAAAGAAAGAAACAAGAAAGAAAGAAAAAAGAAAGAAAGAAAGAAAGAAAGAAAGAAAGAAAGAAAGAAAGAAAGAAAGAAAGAAAGATGAAGAAAGAAATAAAGAAGAAAGAAAGAAAAAAGAAAGAAAGAATGGAAGAAAGAAAGAAAGTAGGAAAGAAAGAAAAAAGAAAGAAAGTAAGTAAGAAAGTAGGAAAGAAAGAAAAAAGAAAGAAAGAAATTACAAAAAGAGAGAAACAATGGAATAAAGAAGGAAAGAAAGAAAGAAAGAAAGAAAAAAGCAGGAAAAAAGAAAGAAAAAATAAGAAAGAAATAAAGGAAGAAAGAGAAAAGAAAGAAAAAAGGAAAGAAAAATGAAAGAAAAAAGAGAGAAATAAGGAAAGACAGAAGGAAAGAAAGAAAGAAAGTGAAAAGAAAGAAAGAAAGAAATTAAAAAAGAGAAAGAAAGGTTGAAAAATAAAAGAAAGAAGAAAGAAGAAAAAGAAAAAAAGAGAGAAGAAAGAAACAGTAATTAAGAAAGAAATAAAGAAATTAAAAAAAAAGAAAGAAAGATAGTAAAAAGAAAGAAAGAATAAAGAAAGAAAAAAGAAAAAAAAAGAAAGAAAGAAGAAATTAAAAGAAAGAAAGAAAGAGAGTAGGAAAGGAAGCAGGAAAGAAAGAAAGAAAAATAGAAAGAAAGAAAGAAAGAAAAAAGAAAGAAAGAAAGAAATTTAAAAAAGAATGAAAGAAAGAAATAGAGTAGGAAAGAAATTATTAAAGAAAGAAAGAAAGAAAAAAAGAAAGAAAAAAAAACAAATAACTAAAAAAGAAAGAAAAAAGAAAGAAAAAGGAAAGAAAAAAGAAAGAAAAAAGAAAGGAGAAAGAAAGAATGAAGTAAGAAAGAAAAAAGAAAGAAAAAAGAAATAATGAAAGAAAGAAAGAAAGAAAGAAAACAGAAAGAAAGAAGGAATGAAAGAAAGAGAGAAATTAGGAAAGAAATAAAGAAAGTAAGAAACAAAGTAGGAAAGAAAGAAAGAAAGAAAGAAAGAAAGTAGGAAGGAAAGAAATAAAGAAAGAAAGAAAGAAAGGAAAAAGAAAGAAAGAAATAAAGAAAAAAGAAAGAAATGAAGAAAGAAAGAACAAAGTACAAAGTAAGAAAGAAAGAGAGAAATTAAAAAAGAAAGAAAGAGTGAAAGAAAAAAGAAAGAAAAAAGTAATAAAGAAATTAAAAAAAAGAAAGAAAGAAGAAAGAAGAAAAAATGAAAAAAGAAAATAAGAAAGGAAGACGAAAGAAAGAAAAAAGAAAGAAAGAAAGAAATTTAAAAAGAAATAAAAAAAGAAAAAAAAAGAAAGAAATGAAGAGAGAAAGAAAGAAAAAAGAAAGAAAGAAAAAAGAAAGAAAGAAGAAAGAAAAAATAAAGAAAAAAAGAAAGAAAGAAGAAAGAAATAAGAAAGAAACAAAGAAACAAAGAAATAAAGAAAGAAAAAAGAAAGACAGAAAGAAAGAAGAAAGAAAAAAAAAAGAAAGAAAGGAAGAAATTTTAAAAAAAAGAAAGAAATAGAATACAGAAAGAAAGAAGAAAGAAAGAAAAAAGAAAGAAAGAAAGATGAAAGAAAGAAAAAAAGAAAGAAAGAAAGATGAAACAAAGGAAAAAGAAAAAAAGAAAAAATAAAGAATGTAAGAAATTAAAAAAGAAAGAAAGAAAGAAATAAGTAGGAAAGAAAGAAAAAAGAAAGAAAGACGAAAGGAAAAAGAAAGAAAGAAAAAGAAAGTAAGAAATTAAAAAAGAATTAGAAAGAAAGAGAGAAAGAAGAAAGAAAGAAAGAAACAAAGAGAGTAGGAAAGAAATTAGGCAAGAAAGGAAGAAAGAAAGTAGGAAAGAAAGAAAGAAAGAAAGAAAGTAGGAAAGAAAGAAAGAAAGAAAGAAAGAAAGTAGGAAAGAAAGAAAGAAAGAAAGAAAGAAAGTAGGAAAGAAAGAAAGAAAGAAAGAAAGAAAGAAAGAAAGAAAGAAAGAAAGAAAGAAAGAAAGAAAGAAAGAAAGAAAGAAAGAAGAAGGAAAGAAAAAAGAAAGAAAAAGAAAGAAAAACAAAGAAAAAATGAAAGAAAGAAAGAAAGAAAAAAGGAAAAAATACAAAAGAAAGAAAAAAGAAAGAAAGAAGGAAAGAGAAACAAACTAAAAAAAAAGAAAGAAAGATAGAAAAAAGAAAGATAGAAGAGAGAAAGAAAAAAGAAAGAAAGAAAAAAATTAAAATGAAAGAAAGACAGAAAGAAAGAAAGATAGAAAGAAAGAAAGAAAGAAGGGGTTTTACAGCCCAATTCGGCTTTTAAAAACCGCCGATTTCTTTAAACTCTGGCACTTCAACGGCGCTTTTCGCGGTTTCATTTCACTGAGCTGCGGTGCGGGCGGTTCGAGGCTCCTGAAGACGCTGAATTGTTTCAATTATTTAGCGCTGTGAGGAGCCATTTTGGGGCTGTTTGGGTCTAAATCGGCTTCTAAAAAGGTTTATTTAATGCATTTAAAGTTTGAGGGGCCGATTTGCGACTTTAAAGTTTTTTGAATCTACTTATTGATAAGAATTTATACAATAGATTAATATTTAAAGCCCGGGGGGAGATTTGGGGCAGTTTCCCAGGATTGCGAGTCCAAATCCGTTTCTTTCTTTTAACCATTTATTAATTTAAATTATTATATTTAAACGGGGCTTTTAGAGGATTTATGAGGGTTTTTTTGATCATTTTGGGCAGTTCTGAGGCTCCTAAAGCCGCTTAATTATTTAAATTATTAATTGTTAAAATAATTTCAATAGTTGTTGAAATAAGTGTGTAAGTTATTGTGTTTAAACTCGGGAGGGGCATTTCGTTGCTTTCTGAGGGGGTTTTAGGGCTGAATTCACTTTATTGAACGTGTCTAGAGCTGGGGGTCCCAGATTTGTTGCTGATTTGGCCCCAAAAAAAGCTTTAAAAAATCTATCTATTTATTTATAATTTACTGAATTAATATTTAAGCGGGAACATATTCGGCTTTTTTAACCCGCCGCCATTTTATCTCCCCCGTCCCGTTCTCCCCTCACGCTGAGGGGGCCGAGGAGACGCTCGCTGATTGGCCGGTGCCGTCTGGCGGGAAAGCCTCCGCTGGCTCTGCCCCGCTCGGCTGTCTCCGAGGGAGAGAAAGGCGCTGATTGGTCGCTGCGTCTGAGGGGAGAAAGGCGCTGATTGGTCGCTGCGTCTGAGGGGAGAAAGGCGCTGATTGGTCGCTGCCTCTGAGGAGAGAAAGGCGCTGATTGGTCGCCACCTCCCTAAACCCACTTAATTGTTTACATTGTGTTTTAGAAATTATTTATATATTTTAATTTAATTTAAATTATTAAAATTAATTTTAATTTAATATTAAATATATAGATAAAATCAATATAGTAATATACTACTATAAATGATATAATATGATGAGTAGTAGAAATATATATAATATATAATCTGATATAATTAACTGATCAACTAATATTCGTTGATATTATTTAATGTAATTTATAATTAATATATAATGGCATAATATAATGATGATATCTATAACATACTATTGTAATAATGATATTCATTAAATATTAATATATATTATATAAATATGTATAATTACTATGTAATGTATCTAATCTATTTTTACATATATATCTTATTATATAAAGCTGTGAGGGACCATATTTGGGCGGGTTTTTGATATTTTTAAGGCTATTTGATCTCAAATTCAATTTACTTCATTTTGGGGCTGTTTTTAGGATAATTTGTGCTCAAAGAAGCTTTCAAGATCCATTTTTTTGGCAGTTAATTTGCTCACTCGGTTAATGTTGCAGCGGGGGGATTTGGGGCTGTTTCCCAGGACTCTGACACAAATAACAGCCCTTTCCTTCCCTTTCCCACTGCAGCTCCTGCGCAGAGAACAGTGAAGGCAGCCTGGCCACGCCCCCTCCGGCTGACCGCGCCCCCTGCTCCGGCTGACCGCCTCCCCAACTCTGGCTGGCCGTGTGCCCCCCCCCCACCCCCCCTCTGGCTGATGGACACCCCCCCCCCCCCCAACTCCGGCTGACCGCGGCCCACCCCAACTCTGGCTGACTGTGGCCCCCTGGCCCCCCGGCTGACCGCATGCCCTCCCACTGCACTCCTGCTGACCGTGAGACCCCCCGCCACCTCCTCCGGCTGGCCACATCTCCACTGCACACCATGGCGGGGATGGGGCGGGGGGGGGGGGATCACAAATGTCTATGGGGCGGTGTAGGGGTCAGGGGGGCTGTGGGGTCTATGGGGTTGTTGTGGGGTGAAACACCCCTGAAGAGGCTGAACGCCCTGCAGGTGAGTGAACCACACGCTGACCCACAGTGCCCCATAGCACCTCCACTCTGCCCTATGGATCCATATATCCACAGGAGTGCCCCAGAGCACCCCATGGCTCCTGCACTCTGCTCTGTAGATGCCCAGTACTGCCCCACAGCACCATATAGCTCCTGTACTCTGCCCCATACATCCACAGTAGTACCCCCCCAGCACCCCTTGGGTCCTGCACTCTGCTGTAGATGCCCAGTACTGCCCCACAGCACCATATAGCTCCCGTACTCTGCCCCATACATCCACAGTAGTACCCCCCAGCACCCCTTGGCTCCTGCACTCTGCTCTGTAGATGCCCAGTACTGCCCCACAGCACCATATAGCTCCTGTACTCTGCCCCATACATCCACAGGAGTGCCCCACAGCACCCCATAGTGACTCTACTCTTCCCCATAGACCCACAGTGCTGCCCCACAGGACTCTACTCTGCCCCTTAGACCCAGAGAGCTGCCCCACAGCAGCCTGTAGGTGCTGCGTTCTGCCCCATTGGTGCAAAGTGCTGCCCCACAGCACCCTACACCTCTGTCCACCTGACCCCCCTTCCCTCCTGACTACGCCTGCACTGCCCACTATGGGTGGGTCACAAGGGTCTATGGGGCTGGTGTGGGGGTCAGGGGGCTGTGGGGTCAATGGGGTTGTTGTGGGGTGAAACACCCCTGAAGAGGGTGAACCCCTTACAGGTGAGTGACCCACACAGTGACCCACAGCAGCTCATAGACCCTCTGCCCTATAGAGTCACTGCACCCCATAGCTGCTTTTACTCTGCCACATAAATGGACAGCACTGCTCCACAGCACCCTGTATCTCCACTCTGCCCTGTAGACACACAGTGCTGTCCCACAGCACCCCATATCTTGTTCACTCTGCCCTATAGACCCACAGTGTAACCCTACAGCACCCCATAGTTCCTCTGCCCTATAGATCAACAACACTGTCCCAGAAAACACCATAGCTTCTTCCCACTAGCCCATAGGCCAGCAGTTCTGCCCTATAGCACACTGTAGCTCCTGTACCCTGCCCCATAGACCCACAGCAGTGCCCCACAGTGCCCCACACATCTGGTCTGCCCTATACATCCACAGCACTGCTCTGCAGCACCATATACTTTCAGCACTCTGCCCCACTGATATGTAGCATCCCACAGCTTCTGCATTCCGCCCATAGATCGACATTCCTGGGTCCCCTCACCCCACCAGATGTCCTGGGTTACGATGCTGCACGGGGCCCTGTGCACAACAAAATGAGGACAGCATGGCTGCTGGGCGCCACCCTGCTTGGAATCCAAGATGGTTGGGGCGGGGGGGAGGGCTGGCAGCCATGCTGGCACTGCCGGAGGGGCTGTAGGTCTGCGCCGTGCTCAGGCGGCAGCTTCCGGCTGTATTGGCTGCTCCCATTGGCTGGCCCTGTGGCCCTGCACCCTGCCCATGGGAAGAAGATGGCTGCCCTGATGGGCGTGGCCATCTCGGCTGCTGTGTCCCTGCTGGTGGGCGGGGCCATGACTGTCATGGCTGCTAAGCCTGTGCTGGAAGGGTGGGGCTGAGGTGGGCGGGGCCTGCCTAGGGCAGCCATTCTGGGGTGGGGCCCAAGGTGGGTGGTGGGGCCTGTGACTCTGTTTACCCCTGATGGCCATCTTGGAAAAGATCAGCGCTGTGCCGCTGCCATCCTGACATTGCTCCCCCAGGGCCATGTTGGGGGATTTTTAACCTGCTTTTGGGGCCAATTCTCACCCAATAAAATTAAATAATGTAAAAAAACCTTAAGCATGTGGTTTGTTCCATTTCCAGTGAAGGATTTGGGGGTGGGGTTTAGGGTTGAGGGTGGGGCTGAAGATGTGGGCAGGGCCACTGCCAACCCCACCTCCCTCCCAAGCTCTCCCCAATGTGCCTTCTTGAAGGGGTGTGCCCCAACCAGGCCCACCCCCTTTCCAAGCACCCCACCCTCCCAGCTGGGCTCCTCCCACTTGACCCACACTTCCACCCCCATTGGTGGGCTCCCTGCAGGGGGTGTGGCCTACAGACCTACAACTCCTTCCCCTCCGCTGCCGAGCCATGTACCCGACAGGGCATGACAGGGGCAGGCAAAGCTCAAGAAAGACCAACAGAGCCAGGCAGGGCCTGAGAGAGCTTGACGGATCCTCACAGAGCCTGACAAAGCTTGGAAGAGCCCAACAGGACCCGTCAGGGCCTGACAAATCTTGTCAGTTCCTGATAGAGCATCAATGTGTATGACAGAGCCCTGGTGGTCTCAACAGAGCCTGAGAAATCTTGACAGGGCTCAGCAGACCCCAACAGGTCTCCACAGAGCCCTACAGAGCCCATCAAAACTTGATAGAGCCTGACAGACCCCAAAGAGGTCTCACAGGGCTTCACAAAAACCAACAGTGTCTGACAGAGCCCGACAGGAGTGCAGGTGCTGTCACTTCCAGTGAGGGTCCAGGTGATTTGATAAGGGTGGTGGGTGGGGCCTGGGGTGATTGACCCCTCCCCTTTCCCAGGGGATTGTGGGAAGGGGTGGGCGGGCCTCAGGGTATTTGAGCCCCAGTCCCTAGGTAGGGAAGCTCATTCTGCTCCTGGGCTGCTTGGGTGCTGGTTCTCTGCTGCTCCTTTAGCAGTCAGCAGCTTTTGAGCTGTTTAAGCTACATGGGTGGGTGTGTTTGGAGAAGTGGAGATGTCTGTTTGAGGTAGGACCTTCAGGATCAGAAAAGTTTCAATAGCAGATGTAGTTGAAAGTATGTTTGTAACTATTTTTCATTTATTGAATCAATTCCTGGTACTTGGCATTTTCTCTGAATTCCTGATTGCAATGAAAATGGGGTGTTAATTCTTGGTTTGTATTGGTGTGTAACAAGTTGCTGATATAATCTCTCCTCCTAGGATGCTCAGGTTATCTACCAGGGGTTAGGATGAGCATCTCGTATCTGTAGGTGGTTTTAGCATTTCTGAAGGAAGCAGCAGGACCATAACGCAGAGTGTCTTTCAAGCTATGGGGTGGCTCATGGCCTCCTTGATCACCCACAGAACAGTGTGTTGTCCACAGAACCTTTGCAGAATGCGGTGAACCCTGGTAGATCATTCAAATGTAACTCTCAGAACTCCGTCAAGGAGAGCAATGGCTAGGGAACTACGACGGACAACCCTTATGAGTGCTCATTATTGTGTATGTGATTTTGTATTGTGGGTGATGAAGGGGAAAGTGGCAACTTTCTGGTTTGTCCCAAGCACTACAGTTCATTTGCTTCTCGCCGTCTTAGGCTTCACGAGCGATGAGGGTTTGTGACCGCGCCTGTGGCCACGACACGCTGACCAGACCGCCCTGGAACTCAGCAGGAGGTGTTGTTGTGTAATTATGGTGTTTGTCGTGTTTCTTGATTTGTATATTGTATAGTGTGTGGTATTGTGTAATTATACAATATACAAATCAAGAAACACGACAAACACCATAATAACACAATACCACACACTATACAATATACAAAATACTACATCCACCAAAACTTATAAAATGACACTTAAAATCAATAAACACTATAAACACCATAATTACACAACAACACACACTATACAATATACACAACAAGCGCCCAATCGGCGCTACGCCGATACCCAGCTTTCCACTTTGCTTCACGCCTAGAAAAGAGAGAAACGACCAAACTTAGCTAGGGCCACACAGCACAGCTTCCTGCTCCCACCACGCACAGACCCACTTGCTTCCGGCGCTCGGCTCGCCTCCTCCGTCGCTCTTTCGTGCCAAGTTGTCCCTCTGCATCTGAAACCAAGGTATTCAACAAGTTACCCAGGAGCTCATCAACAGCTTGACCATTCCACAGGTCTGCTTTCTATTCAGGAATCCCACAACAAGGTCTAACTGAGTCCCAAAGACCACTGGGGAACGGACTGTCCGCTCCCCTGCCCACGGCTACTCCGTCCCAGATGACCGCACAACCTCTGCCTACGCAGGATAAAATGTCCACAGATCAATCGTGGACTCCTAAACTCAGTCCGCCCGCTCCTAACTCTACACCTCCGGGCAGAGCAGCTCCGAGCCAAACGCGCACGTGCTTAGACAGATGCTCCACAAAACATTATAGACGACCCGACAGCAATAACACCAAAAATGCTCCACAACAAAAATGACTCCGAACCAGAGACGGCAACAGCAAAAATAACCTGCGGGGAGGCAGGGGTGAGGCGAGGAGCCTCTACTGCAACCCCAGAAAAAAAAGGAGCCGAACGTCACGGCCCCTTATGAGACGGCAGCTCTGGCGCAAACACGCAGAGACGGCGCAAATACGAGAAGCTGCTACAAGACCTAAAACCTTCAAGATGCTGGGAATAAAGTGCCAGTCCCTTAGACTGGATGGGTAGAGAGCACAGCTGCCGGCACAGCCCAGGACAACGCCACAAACACCCCTGACCAGAAGCAGCCGAAAGGCAAGAACCCGCCACGCTTTCGGCTGCCGACACCAGAAAACCAGCGCCCAATCGGCGCTACGCCGATCGGCACCGGCGTTCCAGATGCCGGGATGGCACCCGAGATGCCTTTCGTGCCCCTCGAACGCAACGAGACCCCAGGATCGTCTGACAGGCGCAAGGCAGGCTTCCCGAACTACAGCACAACGCAGACGCAGGCTGGAGCTGCCCTGCCCGGCACACGCTGGCATCGCACGGTAAAGGTCCCCGGGCCCTTCACCCGCGCCAAGGGCACGGTTCCTGGACGGCCCTTGCCCTTAGCAGAGCTAAACCCCCCGTCCCTGCGATTCCCAGCCCCTTCCCAGCCCTCGCGCCTCCACTTAGCTTTCAGAGGGCCGAGGGACCGAACCCATCTTCAGCAGAGGAAAACGCCACGTGTGCCAACGGGCGTCTTCCCGCGTCGCCGGCTTCCTCTTCAGCGCCTGCAGAAACACGAGAAAGCACACGCTCGCTAAGCCGCGCCAGCACACGGCGCCGCGGGGCAAACGCCGACCCCTTCCGCAACACCCACCTCCTGCTGAGTTCCAGGGCGGTCCGGTCAGCGTGTCGTGGCGCGGGCGCGGTCACAAACCCTCATCGCTTGTGACGCCTAAGACGGCGAGAAACAAAGAACTGTAGCTCTTTGAACGAAACCCTGGCCCCACGCTCCTCCTCGCCCCTACCACGGCTCCGTGCTCACCTTGCCAGAGGAGCTGCGCTGCCGATACCCAGCTTTCCACTTTGCTTCACGCCTAGAAAAGAGAGAAACGACCAAACTTAGCTAGGGCCACACAGCACAGCTTCCTGCTCCCACCACGCACAGACCCACTTGCTTCCGGCGCTCGGCTCGCCTCCTCCGTCGCTCTTTCGTGCCAAGTTGTCCCTCTGCATCTGAAACCAAGGTATTCAACAAGTTACCCAGGAGCTCATCAACAGCTTGACCATTCCACAGGTCTGCTTTCTATTCAGGAATCCCACAACAAGGTCTAACTGAGTCCCAAAGACCACTGGGGAACGGACTGTCCGCTCCCCTGCCCACGGCTACTCCGTCCCAGATGACCGCACAACCTCTGCCTACGCAGGATAAAATGTCCACAGATCAATCGTGGACTCCTAAACTCAGTCCGCCCGCTCCTAACTCTACACCTCCGGGCAGAGCAGCTCCGAGCCAAACGCGCACGTGCTTAGACAGATGCTCCACAAAACATTATAGACGACCCGACAGCAATAACACCAAAAATGCTCCACAACAAAAATGACTCCGAACCAGAGACGGCAACAGCAAAAATAACCTGCGGGGAGGCAGGGGTGAGGCGAGGAGCCTCTACTGCAACCCCAGAAAAAAAAGGAGCCGAACGTCACGGCCCCTTATGAGACGGCAGCTCTGGCGCAAACACGCAGAGACGGCGCAAATACGAGAAGCTGCTACAAGACCTAAAACCTTCAAGATGCTGGGAATAAAGTGCCAGTCCCTTAGACTGGATGGGTAGAGAGCACAGCTGCCGGCACAGCCCAGGACAACGCCACAAACACCCCTGACCAGAAGCAGCCGAAAGGCAAGAACCCGCCACGCTTTCGGCTGCCGACACCAGAAAACCAGCGCCCAATCGGCGCTACGCCGATCGGCACCGGCGTTCCAGATGCCGGGATGGCACCCGAGATGCCTTTCGTGCCCCTCGAACGCAACGAGACCCCAGGATCGTCTGACAGGCGCAAGGCAGGCTTCCCGAACTACAGCACAACGCAGACGCAGGCTGGAGCTGCCCTGCCCGGCACACGCTGGCATCGCACGGTAAAGGTCCCCGGGCCCTTCACCCGCGCCAAGGGCACAGTTCCTGGACGGCCCTTGCCCTTAGCAGAGCTAAACCCCCCGTCCCTGCGATTCCCAGCCCCTTCCCAGCCCTCGCGCCTCCACTTAGCTTTCAGAGGGCCGAGGGACCGAACCCATCTTCAGCAGAGGAAAACGCCACGTGTGCCAACGGGCGTCTTCCCGCGTCGCCGGGTTCCTCTTCAGCGCCTGCAGAAACACGAGAAAGCACACGCTCGCTAAGCCGCGCCGGCACACGGCGCCGCGGGGCAAACGCCGACCCCTTCCGCAACACCCACCTCCTGCTGAGTTCCAGGGCGGTCCGGTCAGCGTGTCGTGGCACGGGCGCGGTCACAAACCCTCATCGCTTGTGACGCCTAAGACGGCGAGAAACAAAGAACTGTAGCTCTTTGAACGAAACCCTGGCCCCACGCTCCTCCTCGCCCCTACCACCGCTCCGTGCTCACCTTGCCAGAGGAGCTGCGCTGCCGATACCCAGCTTTCCACTTTGCTTCACGCCTAGAAAAGAGAGAAACGACCAAACTTAGCTAGGGCCACACAGCACAGCTTCCTGCTCCCACCACGCACAGACCCACTTGCTTCCGGCGCTCGGCTCGCCTCCTCCGTCGCTCTTTCGTGCCAAGTTGTCCCTCTGCATCTGAAACCAAGGTATTCAACAAGTTACCCAGGAGCTCATCAACAGCTTGACCATTCCACAGGTCTGCTTTCTATTCAGGAATCCCACAACAAGGTCTAACTGAGTCCCAAAGACCACTGGGGAACGGACTGTCCGCTCCCCTGCCCACGGCTACTCCGTCCCAGATGACCGCACAACCTCTGCCTACGCAGGATAAAATGTCCACAGATCAATCGTGGACTCCTAAACTCAGTCCGCCCGCTCCTAACTCTACACCTCCGGGCAGAGCAGCTCCGAGCCAAACGCGCACGTGCTTAGACAGATGCTCCACACAACATTATAGATGACCCGACAGCAATAACACCAAAAATGCTCCACAACAAAAATGACTCCGAACCAGAGACGGCAACAGCAAAAATAACCTGCGGGGAGGCAGGGGTGAGGCGAGGAGCCTCTACTGCAACCCCAGAAAAAAAAGGAGCCGAACGTCACGGCCCCTTATGAGACGGCAGCTTTGGCGCAAACACGCAGAGACGGCGCAAATACGAGAAGCTGCTACAAGACCTAAAACCTTCAAGATGCTGGGAATAAAGTGCCAGTCCCTTAGACTGGATGGGTAGAGAGCACAGCTGCCGGCACAGCCCAGGACAACGCCACAAACACCCCTGACCAGAAGCAGCCGAAAGGCAAGAACCCGCCACGCTTTCGGCTGCCGACACCAGAAAACCAGCGCCCAATCGGCGCTACGCCGATCGGCACCGGCGTTCCAGATGCCGGGATGGCACCCGAGATGCCTTTCGTGCCCCTCGAACGCAACGAGACCCCAGGATCGTCTGACAGGCGCAAGGCAGGCTTCCCGAACTACAGCACAACGCAGACGCAGGCTGGAGCTGCCCTGCCCGGCACACGCTGGCATCGCACGGTAAAGGTCCCCGGGCCCTTCACCCGCGCCAAGGGCACGGTTCCTGGACGGCCCTTGCCCTTAGCAGAGCTAAACCCCCCGTCCCTGCGATTCCCAGCCCCTTCCCAGCCCTCGCGCCTCCACTTAGCTTTCAGAGGGCCGAGGGACCGAACCCATCTTCAGCAGAGGAAAACGCCACGTGTGCCAACGGGCGTCTTCCCGCGTCGCCGGGTTCCTCTTCAGCGCCTGCAGAAACACGAGAAAGCACACGCTCGCTAAGCCGCGCCGGCACACGGCGCCGCGGGGCAAACGCCGACCCCTTCCGCAACACCCACCTCCTGCTGAGTTCCAGGGCGGTCCGGTCAGCGTGTCGTGGCGCGGGCGCGGTCACAAACCCTCATCGCTTGTGACGCCTAAGACGGCGAGAAACAAAGAACTGTAGCTCTTTGAACGAAACCCTGGCCCCACGCTCCTCCTCGCCCCTACCACGGCTCCGTGCTCACCTTGCCAGAGGAGCTGCGCTGCCGATACCCAGCTTTCCACTTTGCTTCACGCCTAGAAAAGAGAGAAACGACCAAACTTAGCTAGAGCCACACAGCACAGCTTCCTGCTCCCACCACGCACAGACCCACTTGCTTCCGGCGCTCGGCTCGCCTCCTCCGTCGCTCTTTCGTGCCAAGTTGTCCCTCTGCATCTGAAACCAAGGTATTCAACAAGTTACCCAGGAGCTCATCAACAGCTTGACCATTCCACAGGTCTGCTTTCTATTCAGGAATCCCACAACAAGGTCTAACTGAGTCCCAAAGACCACTGGGGAACGGACTGTCCGCTCCCCTGCCCACGGCTACTCCGTCCCAGATGACCGCACAACCTCTGCCTACGCAGGATAAAATGTCCACAGATCAATCGTGGACTCCTAAACTCAGTCCGCCCGCTCCTAACTCTACACCTCCGGGCAGAGCAGCTCCGAGCCAAACGCGCACGTGCTTAGACAGATGCTCCACACAACATTATAGACGACCCGACAGCAATAACACCAAAAATGCTCCACAACAAAAATGACTCCGAACCAGAGACGGCAACAGCAAAAATAACCTGCGGGGAGGCAGGGGTGAGGCGAGGAGCCTCTACTGCAACCCCAGAAAAAAAAGGAGCCGAACGTCACGGCCCCTTATGAGACGGCAGCTCTGGCGCAAACACGCAGAGACGGCGCAAATACGAGAAGCTGCTACAAGACCTAAAACCTTCAAGATGCTGGGAATAAAGTGCCAGTCCCTTAGACTGGATGGGTAGAGAGCACAGCTGCCGGCACAGCCCAGGACAACGCCACAAACACCCCTGACCAGAAGCAGCCGAAAGGCAAGAACCCGCCACGCTTTCGGCTGCCGACACCAGAAAACCAGCGCCCAATCGGCGCTACGCCGATCGGCACCGGCGTTCCAGATGCCGGGATGGCACCCGAGATGCCTTTCGTGCCCCTCGAACGCAACGAGACCCCAGGATCGTCTGACAGGCGCAAGGCAGGCTTCCCGAACTACAGCACAACGCAGACGCAGGCTGGAGCTGCCCTGCCCGGCACACGCTGGCATCGCACGGTAAAGGTCCCCGGGCCCTTCACCCGCGCCAAGGGCACGGTTCCTGGACGGCCCTTGCCCTTAGCAGAGCTAAACCCCCCGTCCCTGCGATTCCCAGCCCCTTCCCAGCCCTCGCGCCTCCACTTAGCTTTCAGAGGGCCGAGGGACCGAACCCATCTTCAGCAGAGGAAAACGCCACGTGTGCCAACGGGCGTCTTCCCGCGTCGCCGGGTTCCTCTTCAGCGCCTGCAGAAACACGAGAAAGCACACGCTCGCTAAGCCGCGCCGGCACACGGCGCCGCGGGGCAAACGCCGACCCCTTCCGCAACACCCACCTCCTGCTGAGTTCCAGGGCGGTCCGGTCAGCGTGTCGTGGCGCGGTCACAAACCCTCATCGCTTGTGACGCCTAAGACGGCGAGAAACAAAGAACTGTAGCTCTTTGAACGAAACCCTGGCCCCACGCTCCTCCTCGCCCCTACCACGGCTCCGTGCTCACCTTGCCAGAGGAGCTGCGCTGCCGATACCCAGCTTTCCACTTTGCTTCACGCCTAGAAAAGAGAGAAACGACCAAACTTAGCTAGAGCCACACAGCACAGCTTCCTGCTCCCACCACGCACAGACCCACTTGCTTCCGGCGCTCGGCTCGCCTCCTCCGTCGCTCTTTCGTGCCAAGTTGTCCCTCTGCATCTGAAACCAAGGTATTCAACAAGTTACCCAGGAGCTCATCAACAGCTTGACCATTCCACAGGTCTGCTTTCTATTCAGGAATCCCACAACAAGGTCTAACTGAGTCCCAAAGACCACTGGGGAACGGACTGTCCGCTCCCCTGCCCACGGCTACTCCGTCCCAGATGACCGCACAACCTCTGCCTACGCAGGATAAAATGTCCACAGATCAATCGTGGACTCCTAAACTCAGTCCGCCCGCTCCTAACTCTACACCTCCGGGCAGAGCAGCTCCGAGCCAAACGCGCACGTGCTTAGACAGATGCTCCACACAACATTATAGACGACCCGACAGCAATAACACCAAAAATGCTCCACAACAAAAATGACTCCGAACCAGAGACGGCAACAGCAAAAATAACCTGCGGGGAGGCAGGGGTGAGGCGAGGAGCCTCTACTGCAACCCCAGAAAAAAAAAAGAGCCGAACGTCACGGCCCCTTATGAGACGGCAGCTTTGGCGCAAACACGCAGAGACGGCGCAAATACGAGAAGCTGCTACAAGACCTAAAACCTTCAAGATGCTGGGAATAAAGTGCCAGTCCCTTAGACTGGATGGGTAGAGAGCACAGCTGCCGGCACAGCCCAGGACAACGCCACAAACACCCCTGACCAGAAGCAGCCGAAAGGCAAGAACCCGCCACGCTTTCGGCTGCCGACACCAGAAAACCAGCGCCCAATCGGCGCTACGCCGATCGGCACCGGCGTTCCAGATGCCGGGATGGCACCCGAGATGCCTTTCGTGCCCCTCGAACGCAACGAGACCCCAGGATCGTCTGACAGGCGCAAGGCAGGCTTCCCGAACTACAGCACAACGCAGACGCAGGCTGGAGCTGCCCTGCCCGGCACACGCTGGCATCGCACGGTAAAGGTCCCCGGGCCCTTCACCCGCGCCAAGGGCACGGTTCCTGGACGGCCCTTGCCCTTAGCAGAGCTAAACCCCCCGTCCCTGCGATTCCCAGCCCCTTCCCAGCCCTCGCGCCTCCACTTAGCTTTCAGAGGGCCGAGGGACCGAACCCATCTTCAGCAGAGGAAAACGCCACGTGTGCCAACGGGCGTCTTCCCGCGTCGCCGGGTTCCTCTTCAGCGCCTGCAGAAACACGAGAAAGCACACGCTCGCTAAGCCGCGCCGGCACACGGCGCCGCGGGGCAAATGCCGACCCCTTCCGCAACACCCACCTCCTGCTGAGTTCCAGGGCGGTCCGGTCAGCGTGTCGTGGCGCGGGCGCGGTCACAAACCCTCATCGCTTGTGACGCCTAAGACGGCGAGAAACAAAGAACTGTAGCTCTTTGAACGAAACCCTGGCCCCACGCTCCTCCTCGCCCCTACCACGGCTCCGTGCTCACCTTGCCAGAGGAGCTGCGCTGCCGATACCCAGCTTTCCACTTTGCTTCACGCCTAGAAAAGAGAGAAACGACCAAACTTAGCTAGGGCCACACAGCACAGCTTCCTGCTCCCACCACGCACAGACCCACTTGCTTCCGGCGCTCGGCTCGCCTCCTCCGTCGCTCTTTCGTGCCAAGTTGTCCCTCTGCATCTGAAACCAAGGTATTCAACAAGTTACCCAGGAGCTCATCAACAGCTTGACCATTCCACAGGTCTGCTTTCTATTCAGGAATCCCACAACAAGGTCTAACTGAGTCCCAAAGACCACTGGGGAACGGACTGTCCGCTCCCCTGCCCACGGCTACTCCGTCCCAGATGACCGCACAACCTCTGCCTACGCAGGATAACATGTCCACAGATCAATCGTGGACTCCTAAACTCAGTCCGCCCGCTCCTAACTCTACACCTCCGGGCAAAGCAGCTCCGAGCCAAACGCGCACGTGCTTAGACAGATGCTCCACACAACATTATAGACGACCCGACAGCAATAACACCAAAAATGCTCCACAACAAAAATGACTCCGAACCAGAGACGGCAACAGCAAAAATAACCTGCGGGGAGGCAGGGGTGAGGCGAGGAGCCTCTACTGCAACCCCAGAAAAAAAAAGAGCCGAACGTCACGGCCCCTTATGAGACGGCAGCTCTGGCGCAAACACGCAGAGACGGCGCAAATACGAGAAGCTGCTACAAGACCTAAAACCTTCAAGATGCTGGGAATAAAGTGCCAGTCCCTTAGACTGGATGGGTAGAGAGCACAGCTGCCGGCACAGCCCAGGACAACGCCACAAACACCCCTGACCAGAAGCAGCCGAAAGGCAAGAACCCGCCACGCTTTCGGCTGCCGACACCAGAAAACCAGCGCCCAATCGGCGCTACGCCGATCGGCACCGGCGTTCCAGATGCCGGGATGGCACCCGAGATGCCTGTCGTGCCCCTCGAACGCAACGAGACCCCAGGATCGTCTGACAGGCGCAAGGCAGGCTTCCCGAACTACAGCACAACGCAGACGCAGGCTGGAGCTGCCCTGCCCGGCACACGCTGGCATCGCACGGTAAAGGTCCCCGGGCCCTTCACCCGCGCCAAGGGCATGGTTCCTGGACGGCCCTTGCCCTTAGCAGAGCTAAACCCCCCGTCCCTGCGATTCCCAGCCCCTTCCCAGCCCTCGCGCCTCCACTTAGCTTTCAGAGGGCCGAGGGACCGAACCCATCTTCAGCAGAGGAAAACGCCACGTGTGCCAACGGGCGTCTTCCCGCGTCGCCGGGTTCCTCTTCAGCGCCTGCAGAAACACGAGAAAGCACACGCTCGCTAAGCCGCGCCGGCACACGGCGCCGCGGGGCAAACGCCGACCCCTTCCGCAACACCCACCTCCTGCTGAGTTCCAGGGCGGTCCGGTCAGCGTGTCGTGGCGCGGGCGCGGTCACAAACCCTCATCGCTTGTGACGCCTAAGACGGCGAGAAACAAAGAACTGTAGCTCTTTGAACGAAACCCTGGCCCCACGCTCCTCCTCGCCCCTACCACGGCTCCGTGCTCACCTTGCCAGAGGAGCTGCGCTGCCGATACCCAGCTTTCCACTTTGCTTCACGCCTAGAAAAGAGAGAAACGACCAAACTTAGCTAGGGCCACACAGCACAGCTTCCTGCTCCCACCACGCACAGACCCACTTGCTTCCGGCGCTCGGCTCGCCTCCTCCGTCGCTCTTTCGTGCCAAGTTGTCCCTCTGCATCTGAAACCAAGGTATTCAACAAGTTACCCAGGAGCTCATCAACAGCTTGACCATTCCACAGGTCTGCTTTCTATTCAGGAATCCCACAACAAGGTCTAACTGAGTCCCAAAGACCACTGGGGAACGGACTGTCCGCTCCCCTGCCCACGGCTACTCCGTCCCAGATGACCGCACAACCTCTGCCTACGCAGGATAAAATGTCCACAGATCAATCGTGGACTCCTAAACTCAGTCCGCCCGCTCCTAACTCTACACCTCCGGGCAGAGCAGCTCCGAGCCAAACGCGCACGTGCTTAGACAGATGCTCCACACAACATTATAGACGACCCGACAGCAATAACACCAAAAATGCTCCACAACAAAAATGACTCCGAACCAGAGACGGCAACAGCAAAAATAACCTGCGGGGAGGCAGGGGTGAGGCGAGGAGCCTCTACTGCAACCCCAGAAAAAAAAGGAGCCGAACGTCACGGCCCCTTATGAGACGGCAGCTTTGGCGCAAACACGCAGAGACGGCGCAAATACGAGAAGCTGCTACAAGACCTAAAACCTTCAAGATGCTGGGAATAAAGTGCCAGTCCCTTAGACTGGATGGGTAGAGAGCACAGCTGCCGGCACAGCCCAGGACAACGCCACAAACACCCCTGACCAGAAGCAGCCGAAAGGCAAGAACCCGCCACGCTTTCGGCTGCCGACACCAGAAAACCAGCGCCCAATCGGCGCTACGCCGATCGGCACCGGCGTTCCAGATGCCGGGATGGCACCCGAGATGCCTTTCGTGCCCCTCGAACGCAACGAGACCCCAGGATCGTCTGACAGGCGCAAGGCAGGCTTCCCGAACTACAGCACAACGCAGACGCAGGCTGGAGCTGCCCTGCCCGGCACACGCTGGCATCGCACGGTAAAGGTCCCCGGGCCCTTCACCCGCGCCAAGGGCACGGTTCCTGGACGGCCCTTGCCCTTAGCAGAGCTAAACCCCCCGTCCCTGCGATTCCCAGCCCCTTCCCAGCCCTCGCGCCTCCACTTAGCTTTCAGAGGGCCGAGGGACCGAACCCATCTTCAGCAGAGGAAAACGCCACGTGTGCCAACGGGCGTCTTCCCGCGTCGCCGGGTTCCTCTTCAGCGCCTGCAGAAACACGAGAAAGCACACGCTCGCTAAGCCGCGCCGGCACACGGCGCCGCGGGGCAAACGCCGACCCCTTCCGCAACACCCACCTCCTGCTGAGTTCCAGGGCGGTCCGGTCAGCGTGTCGTGGCGCGGGCGCGGTCACAAACCCTCATCGCTTGTGACGCCTAAGACGGCGAGAAACAAAGAACTGTAGCTCTTTGAACGAAACCCTGGCCCCACGCTCCTCCTCGCCCCTACCACGGCTCCGTGCTCACCTTGCCAGAGGAGCTGCGCTGCCGATACCCAGCTTTCCACTTTGCTTCACGCCTAGAAAAGAGAGAAACGACCAAACTTAGCTAGAGCCACACAGCACAGCTTCCTGCTCCCACCACGCACAGACCCACTTGCTTCCGGCGCTCGGCTCGCCTCCTCCGTCGCTCTTTCGTGCCAAGTTGTCCCTCTGCATCTGAAACCAAGGTATTCAACAAGTTACCCAGGAGCTCATCAACAGCTTGACCATTCCACAGGTCTGCTTTCTATTCAGGAATCCCACAACAAGGTCTAACTGAGTCCCAAAGACCACTGGGGAACGGACTGTCCGCTCCCCTGCCCACGGCTACTCCGTCCCAGATGACCGCACAACCTCTGCCTACGCAGGATAAAATGTCCACAGATCAATCGTGGACTCCTAAACTCAGTCCGCCCGCTCCTAACTCTACACCTCCGGGCAGAGCAGCTCCGAGCCAAACGCGCACGTGCTTAGACAGATGCTCCACACAACATTATAGACGACCCGACAGCAATAACACCAAAAATGCTCCACAACAAAAATGACTCCGAACCAGAGACGGCAACAGCAAAAATAACCTGCGGGGAGGCAGGGGTGAGGCGAGGAGCCTCTACTGCAACCCCAGAAAAAAAAGGAGCCGAACGTCACGGCCCCTTATGAGACGGCAGCTCTGGCGCAAACACGCAGAGACGGCGCAAATACGAGAAGCTGCTACAAGACCTAAAACCTTCAAGATGCTGGGAATAAAGTGCCAGTCCCTTAGACTGGATGGGTAGAGAGCACAGCTGCCGGCACAGCCCAGGACAACGCCACAAACACCCCTGACCAGAAGCAGCCGAAAGGCAAGAACCCGCCACGCTTTCGGCTGCCGACACCAGAAAACCAGCGCCCAATCGGCGCTACGCCGATCGGCACCGGCGTTCCAGATGCCGGGATGGCACCCGAGATGCCTTTCGTGCCCCTCGAACGCAACGAGACCCCAGGATCGTCTGACAGGCGCAAGGCAGGCTTCCCGAACTACAGCACAACGCAGACGCAGGCTGGAGCTGCCCTGCCCGGCACACGCTGGCATCGCACGGTAAAGGTCCCCGGGCCCTTCACCCGCGCCAAGGGCACGGTTCCTGGACGGCCCTTGCCCTTAGCAGAGCTAAACCCCCCGTCCCTGCGATTCCCAGCCCCTTCCCAGCCCTCGCGCCTCCACTTAGCTTTCAGAGGGCCGAGGGACCGAACCCATCTTCAGCAGAGGAAAACGCCACGTGTGCCAACGGGCGTCTTCCCGCGTCGCCGGGTTCCTCTTCAGCGCCTGCAGAAACACGAGAAAGCACACGCTCGCTAAGCCGCGCCGGCACACGGCGCCGCGGGGCAAACGCCGACCCCTTCCGCAACACCCACCTCCTGCTGAGTTCCAGGGCGGTCCGGTCAGCGTGTCGTGGCGCGGTCACAAACCCTCATCGCTTGTGACGCCTAAGACGGCGAGAAACAAAGAACTGTAGCTCTTTGAACGAAACCCTGGCCCCACGCTCCTCCTCGCCCCTACCACGGCTCCGTGCTCACCTTGCCAGAGGAGCTGCGCTGCCGATACCCAGCTTTCCACTTTGCTTCACGCCTAGAAAAGAGAGAAACGACCAAACTTAGCTAGAGCCACACAGCACAGCTTCCTGCTCCCACCACGCACAGACCCACTTGCTTCCGGCGCTCGGCTCGCCTCCTCCGTCGCTCTTTCGTGCCAAGTTGTCCCTCTGCATCTGAAACCAAGGTATTCAACAAGTTACCCAGGAGCTCATCAACAGCTTGACCATTCCACAGGTCTGCTTTCTATTCAGGAATCCCACAACAAGGTCTAACTGAGTCCCAAAGACCACTGGGGAACGGACTGTCCGCTCCCCTGCCCACGGCTACTCCGTCCCAGATGACCGCACAACCTCTGCCTACGCAGGATAAAATGTCCACAGATCAATCGTGGACTCCTAAACTCAGTCCGCCCGCTCCTAACTCTACACCTCCGGGCAGAGCAGCTCCGAGCCAAACGCGCACGTGCTTAGACAGATGCTCCACACAACATTATAGACGACCCGACAGCAATAACACCAAAAATGCTCCACAACAAAAATGACTCCGAACCAGAGACGGCAACAGCAAAAATAACCTGCGGGGAGGCAGGGGTGAGGCGAGGAGCCTCTACTGCAACCCCAGAAAAAAAAAGAGCCGAACGTCACGGCCCCTTATGAGACGGCAGCTTTGGCGCAAACACGCAGAGACGGCGCAAATACGAGAAGCTGCTACAAGACCTAAAACCTTCAAGATGCTGGGAATAAAGTGCCAGTCCCTTAGACTGGATGGGTAGAGAGCACAGCTGCCGGCACAGCCCAGGACAACGCCACAAACACCCCTGACCAGAAGCAGCCGAAAGGCAAGAACCCGCCACGCTTTCGGCTGCCGACACCAGAAAACCAGCGCCCAATCGGCGCTACGCCGATCGGCACCGGCGTTCCAGATGCCGGGATGGCACCCGAGATGCCTTTCGTGCCCCTCGAACGCAACGAGACCCCAGGATCGTCTGACAGGCGCAAGGCAGGCTTCCCGAACTACAGCACAACGCAGACGCAGGCTGGAGCTGCCCTGCCCGGCACACGCTGGCATCGCACGGTAAAGGTCCCCGGGCCCTTCACCCGCGCCAAGGGCACGGTTCCTGGACGGCCCTTGCCCTTAGCAGAGCTAAACCCCCCGTCCCTGCGATTCCCAGCCCCTTCCCAGCCCTCGCGCCTCCACTTAGCTTTCAGAGGGCCGAGGGACCGAACCCATCTTCAGCAGAGGAAAACGCCACGTGTGCCAACGGGCGTCTTCCCGCGTCGCCGGGTTCCTCTTCAGCACCTGCAGAAACACGAGAAAGCACACGCTCGCTAAGCCGCGCCGGCACACGGCGCCGCGGGGCAAATGCCGACCCCTTCCGCAACACCCACCTCCTGCTGAGTTCCAGGGCGGTCCGGTCAGCGTGTCGTGGCGCGGGCGCGGTCACAAACCCTCATCGCTTGTGACGCCTAAGACGGCGAGAAACAAAGAACTGTAGCTCTTTGAACGAAACCCTGGCCCCACGCTCCTCCTCGCCCCTACCACGGCTCCGTGCTCACCTTGCCAGAGGAGCTGCGCTGCCGATACCCAGCTTTCCACTTTGCTTCACGCCTAGAAAAGAGAGAAACGACCAAACTTAGCTAGGGCCACACAGCACAGCTTCCTGCTCCCACCACGCACAGACCCACTTGCTTCCGGCGCTCGGCTCGCCTCCTCCGTCGCTCTTTCGTGCCAAGTTGTCCCTCTGCATCTGAAACCAAGGTATTCAACAAGTTACCCAGGAGCTCATCAACAGCTTGACCATTCCACAGGTCTGCTTTCTATTCAGGAATCCCACAACAAGGTCTAACTGAGTCCCAAAGACCACTGGGGAACGGACTGTCCGCTCCCCTGCCCACGGCTACTCCGTCCCAGATGACCGCACAACCTCTGCCTACGCAGGATAACATGTCCACAGATCAATCGTGGACTCCTAAACTCAGTCCGCCCGCTCCTAACTCTACACCTCCGGGCAAAGCAGCTCCGAGCCAAACGCGCACGTGCTTAGACAGATGCTCCACACAACATTATAGACGACCCGACAGCAATAACACCAAAAATGCTCCACAACAAAAATGACTCCGAACCAGAGACGGCAACAGCAAAAATAACCTGCGGGGAGGCAGGGGTGAGGCGAGGAGCCTCTACTGCAACCCCAGAAAAAAAAAGAGCCGAACGTCACGGCCCCTTATGAGACGGCAGCTCTGGCGCAAACACGCAGAGACGGCGCAAATACGAGAAGCTGCTACAAGACCTAAAACCTTCAAGATGCTGGGAATAAAGTGCCAGTCCCTTAGACTGGATGGGTAGAGAGCACAGCTGCCGGCACAGCCCAGGACAACGCCACAAACACCCCTGACCAGAAGCAGCCGAAAGGCAAGAACCCGCCACGCTTTCGGCTGCCGACACCAGAAAACCAGCGCCCAATCGGCGCTACGCCGATCGGCACCGGCGTTCCAGATGCCGGGATGGCACCCGAGATGCCTGTCGTGCCCCTCGAACGCAACGAGACCCCAGGATCGTCTGACAGGCGCAAGGCAGGCTTCCCGAACTACAGCACAACGCAGACGCAGGCTGGAGCTGCCCTGCCCGGCACACGCTGGCATCGCACGGTAAAGGTCCCCGGGCCCTTCACCCGCGCCAAGGGCATGGTTCCTGGACGGCCCTTGCCCTTAGCAGAGCTAAACCCCCCGTCCCTGCGATTCCCAGCCCCTTCCCAGCCCTCGCGCCTCCACTTAGCTTTCAGAGGGCCGAGGGACCGAACCCATCTTCAGCAGAGGAAAACGCCACGTGTGCCAACGGGCGTCTTCCCGCGTCGCCGGGTTCCTCTTCAGCGCCTGCAGAAACACGAGAAAGCACACGCTCGCTAAGCCGCGCCGGCACACGGCGCCGCGGGGCAAACGCCGACCCCTTCCGCAACACCCACCTCCTGCTGAGTTCCAGGGCGGTCCGGTCAGCGTGTCGTGGCGCGGGCGCGGTCACAAACCCTCATCGCTTGTGACGCCTAAGACGGCGAGAAACAAAGAACTGTAGCTCTTTGAACGAAACCCTGGCCCCACGCTCCTCCTCGCCCCTACCACGGCTCCGTGCTCACCTTGCCAGAGGAGCTGCGCTGCCGATACCCAGCTTTCCACTTTGCTTCACGCCTAGAAAAGAGAGAAACGACCAAACTTAGCTAGGGCCACACAGCACAGCTTCCTGCTCCCACCACGCACAGACCCACTTGCTTCCGGCGCTCGGCTCGCCTCCTCCGTCGCTCTTTCGTGCCAAGTTGTCCCTCTGCATCTGAAACCAAGGTATTCAACAAGTTACCCAGGAGCTCATCAACAGCTTGACCATTCCACAGGTCTGCTTTCTATTCAGGAATCCCACAACAAGGTCTAACTGAGTCCCAAAGACCACTGGGGAACGGACTGTCCGCTCCCCTGCCCACGGCTACTCCGTCCCAGATGACTGCACAACCTCTGCCTACGCAGGATAAAATGTCCACAGATCAATCGTGGACTCCTAAACTCAGTCCGCCCGCTCCTAACTCTACACCTCCGGGCAGAGCAGCTCCGAGCCAAACGCGCACGTGCTTAGACAGATGCTCCACACAACATTATAGACGACCCGACAGCAATAACACCAAAAATGCTCCACAACAAAAAATGACTCCGAACCAGAGACGGCAACAGCAAAAATAACCTGCGGGGAGGCAGGGGTGAGGCGAGGAGCCTCTACTGCAACCCCAGAAAAAAAAGGAGCCGAACGTCACGGCCCCTTATGAGACGGCAGCTCTGGCGCAAACACGCAGAGACGGCGCAAATACGAGAAGCTGCTACAAGACCTAAAACCTTCAAGATGCTGGGAATAAAGTGCCAGTCCCTTAGACTGGACGGGTAGAGAGCACAGCTGCCGGCACAGCCCAGGACAACGCCACAAACACCCCTGACCAGAAGCGGCCGAAAGGCAAGAACCCAGGCAGAGTTCCAGGGCGGTCCGGTCAGTGTGTCGTGGCGCGGGCACGGTCACAAACCCTCATCGCTCGTGACGCCTAAGACGGCGAGAAACAAAGAACTGTAGTGCTTGTTACAAACCATAAAGTTGCCACTTTCCCCTTCATCACCCACAATACAAAATCACATACACAATAATGAGCACTCATAATGGTTGTCCGTCGTAGTTCCCTAGCCATTGCTCTCCTTGACGGAGTTCTGGGAGTTAGATTTGAATGATCTACCAGGGTTCACCGCATTCTGCAAAGGTTCTGTGGACAACACACTGTTCTGTGGGTGATCAGGGGGGCCATGAGCCACCCCATAGCTTGAAAGACACTCTGCGTTATGGTCCTGCTGCTTCCTTCAGAAATGCTAAAACCACCTACAGATACGAGATGCTCATCCTAACCCCTGGTAGATAACCTGAGCATCCTAGGAGGAGAGATTATATCAGCAACTTGTTACACACCAATACAAACCAAGAATTAACACCCCATTTTCATTGCAATCAGGAATTCAGAGAAAATGCCAAGTACCAGGAATTGATTCAATAAATGAAAAATAGTTACAAACATACTTTCAACTACATCTGCTATTGAAACTTTTCTGATCCTGAAGGTCCTACCTCAAACAGACATCTCCACTTCTCCAAACACACCCACCCATGTAGCTTAAACAGCTCAAAAGCTGCTGACTGCTAAAGGAGCAGCAGAGAACCAGCACCCAAGCAGCCCAGGAGCAGAATGAGCTTCCCTACCTAGGGACTGGGGCTCAAATACCCTGAGGCCCGCCCACCCCTTCCCACAATCCCCTGGGAAAGGGGAGGGGTCAATCACCCCAGGCCCCACCCACCACCCTTATCAAATCACCTGGACCCTCACTGGAAGTGATAGCACCTGCACTCCTGTCGGGCTCTGTCAGACACTGTTGGTTTTTGTGAAGCCCTGTGAGACCTCTTTGGGGTCTGTCAGGCTCTATCAGGTTTTGATGGGCTCTGTAGGGCTCTGTGGAGACCTGTTGGGGTCTGCTGAGCCCTGTCAAGATTTCTCAGGCTCTGTTGAGACCCCCAGGGCTCTGTCATACACATTGATGCTCTATCAGGAACTGACAAGATTTGTCAGGCCCTGACAGGTCCTGTTGGGATCTGTCAAGCTTTGTCAGGCTCTGTGAGGATCCGTCAAGCTCTCTCAGGCCCTGCCTGGCTCTGTTGGTCTTTCTTGAGCTTTGTCTCCCCCTGTCATGCCCTGTCAGGTACATGGCTCGGCAGCGGAGGGGAAGGAGTTGTAGGTCTGTAGGCCACACCCCCTGCAGGGAGCCCACCAATGGGGGTGGAAGTGTGGGTCAAGTGGGAGGAGCCCAGCTGGGAGGGTGGGGTGCTTGGAAAGGGGGTGGGCCTGGTTGGGGCACACCCCTTCAAGAAGGCACATTGGGGAGAGCTTGGGAGTGAGGTGGGGTTGGCAGTGGCCCTGCCCACATCTTCAGCCCCACCCTCAACCCTAAACCCCACCCCCAAATCCTTCACTGGAAATGGAACAAACCACATGCTTAAGGTTTTTTTACATTATTTAATTTTATTGGGTGAGAATTGGCCCCAAAAGCAGGTTAAAAATCCCCCAACATGGCCCTGGGGGAGCAATGTCAGGATGGCAGCGGCACAGCGCTGATCTTTTCCAAGATGGCCATCAGGGGTAAACAGAGTCACAGGCCCCACCACCCACCTTGGGCCCCACCCCAGAATGGCTGCCCTAGGCAGGCCCCGCCCACCTCAGCCCCACCCTTCCAGCACAGGCTTAGCAGCCATGACAGTCATGGCCCCGCCCACCAGCAGGGACACAGCAGCCGAGATGGCCACGCCCATCAGGGCAGCCATCTCCTTCCCATGGGCAGGGTGCAGGGCCACAGGGCCAGCCAATGGGAGCAGCCAATACAGCCGGGAGCTGCCGCCTGAGCACGGCGCAGACCTACAGCCCCTCCGGCAGTGCCAGCATGGCTGCCAGCCCTCCCCCCCGCCCCAACCATCTTGGATTCCAAGCAGGGTGGAGCCCAGCAGCCATGCTGTCCTCATTTTGTTGTGCACAGGGCCCCGTGCAGCATCGTAACCCAGGACATCTGGTGGGGTGAGGGGACCCAGGAATGTCGATCTATGGGCGGAATGCAGAAGCTGTGGGATGCTACATATCAGTGGGGCAGAGTGCTGAAAGTATATGGTGCTGCAGAGCAGTGCTGTGGATGTATAGGGCAGACCAGATGTGTGGGGCACTGTGGGGCACTGCTGTGGGTCTATGGGGCAGGGTACAGGAGCTACAGTGTGCTATAGGGCAGAACTGCTGGCCTATGGGCTAGTGGGAAGAAGCTATGGTGTTTTCTGGGACAGTGTTGTTGATCTATAGGGCAGAGGAACTATGGGGTGCTGTAGGGTTACACTGTGGGTCTATAGGGCAGAGTGAACAAGATATGGGGTGCTGTGGGACAGCACTGTGTGTCTACAGGGCAGAGTGGAGATACAGGGTGCTGTGGAGCAGTGCTGTCCATTTATGTGGCAGAGTAAAAGCAGCTATGGGGTGCAGTGACTCTATAGGGCAGAGGGGCTATGAGCTGCTGTGGGTCACTGTGTGGGTCACTCACCTGTAGGGGGTTCAGCCTCTTCAGGGGTGTTTCACCCCACAACCACCCCATTGACCCCACAGCCCCCTGACACCCACACCGCCCCATAGACCCTTGTGACCCACCCATAGTGGGCAGTGCAGGCGTAGTCAGGAGGGAAGGGGGGTCAGGTGGACAGAGGTGTAGGGTGCTGTGGGGCAGCACTTTGCACCAATGGGGCAGAACGCAGCACCTACAGGCTGCTGTGGGGCAGCTCTCTGGGTCTAAGGGACAGAGTAGAGTCCTGTGGGGCAGCACTGTGGGTCTATGGGGAAGAGTAGAGTCACTATGGGGTACTGTGGGGCACTCCTGTGGATGTATGGGGCAGAGTACAGGAGCTATATGGTGCTGTTGGGCAGTACTGGGCATCTACAGAGCAGAGTGCAGGAGTCATGGGGTGCTGTGGGGCACTCCTGTGGATATATGGGGCAGAGTACAGGAGTTATACGGTGCTGTGGGGCAGTACTGGGCATCCATGGGGCAGAGTGCAGGAGCAATGGGGAGTTGTGAGGCAGTGTTGTGGGTCTATGGGGCAGTGTAGGAGCTATGGGGCATTGTGGGGCAGTACAGTGGGTCTATAGGCCAGATGAGCTATAGGGTGCTGTGGGACAGCACTGTGGATCTGTGGGGCAGAGTACAGGAGCTATAGGGTGCTGTAGGGCAGCACTCTGCACCCATGGGGCAGAGTGGAAGACATATGAGGTACTCTGTGGCACTGCTGTAGACATATGGGGCAGAGTGGAGAAGCCATGGGGTGCTGTGGGATAGCAAGCAGGAGCTATAGGGTGCTGTGGGGCAGTGTTGTGGATCCATACGGCAGAGTGGAGGTGCTATGGGGCACTGTGGGTCAGCGTGTGGTTCACTCACCTGCAGGGCGTTCAGCCTCTTCAGGGGTGTTTCACCCCACAACAACCCCATAGACCCCACAGCCCCCCTGACCCCTACACCGCCCCATAGACCCTTGTGATCCCCCCCCCCGCCCCATCCCCGCCATGGTGTGCAGTGGAGATGTGGCCAGCCGGAGGAGGTGGCGGGGGGTCTCACGGTCAGCAGGAGTGCAGTGGGAGGGCACGCGGTCAGCCGGGGGGCCAGGGGGGCACAGTCAGCCGGAGTTGGGGTGGGCACGCGGTCAGCCGGAGTTGGGGGGGGGGGGGTGTCCATCAGCCGGGGGGGGGGGAGGGGGGGGCACGCGGCCAGCCAGAGTTGGGGAGGCGGTCAGCCGGAGCGGGGGGCGTGGTCAGCCGGAGGGGGCGTGGCCAGGCTGCCTTCACTGTTCTCTGCGCAGGAGCTGCAGTGGGAAAGGGAAGGAAAGGGCCGTTATTTGTGTCACAGTCCTGGGAAACAGCCCCAAATCCCCCCGCTTCAACATTAACCGAGTGAGCAAATTAACTGCCAAAAAAATGGATCTTGAAAGCTTCTTTGAGCACAAAGTATCCTAAAAACAGCCCCAAAATGAAGTAAATTGAATTTGAGATCAAACAGCCTTAAAAATATCAAAAACCCGCCCAAATATGGTCCCTCACAGCTTTATATAATAAGATATATATGTAAAAATAGATTAGATACATTACATAGTAATTATATATATTTATATAATATATATTAATATCTAATGAATATCATTATTACAATAGTATGTTATAGATATCATCATTATATTATGCCATTATATATTAATTATAAATTACATTAAATAATATCAATGAATATTAGTTGATCAGTTAATTATATCAGATTATATATTATATATATTTCTACTACTCATCATATTATATCATTTATAGTAGTATATTACTATATTGATTTTATCTATATATTTAATATTAAATTAAAATTAATTTTAATAATTTAAATTAAATTAAAATATATAAATAATTTTTAAAATACAATGTAAACGATTAAGTGGGTTTAGGGAGGCGGCGACCAATCAGCGCCTTTCTCTCCTCAGAGGCAGCGACCAATCAGCGCCTTTCTCTCCTCAGACGCAGCGACCCATCAGCGCCTTTCTCTCCCTTGGAGACAGTCGAGCGGGGCTGAGCCGGGGGAGGCTTTCCCGCCAGACGGCACCGGCCAATCAGCGAGCGTCTCCTCGGCCCCCTCAGCGTGAGGGGAGAACGGGACGGGGGAGACAAAATGGCGGCGGGTTAAAAAAGCCGAATATGTTCCCGCTTAAATATTAATTCAGTAAATTATAAATAAATAGATAGATTTTTTAAAGCTTTTTTTGGGGCACAAATCAGCACCAGATCTGGGACCCCCAGCTCTAGACACGTTCAATAAAGTGAATTCAGCCCTAAAACCCCCTCAGAAAGCAACGAAATGCCCCTCCCGAGTTTAAACACAATAACTTACACACTTATTTCAACAACTATTGAAATTATTTTAACAATTAATAATTTAAATAATTAAGCGGCTTTAGGAGCCTCAGAACTGCCCAAAATGCTCAAAAAACCCCTCATAAAACCTCAAAAAGCCCCGTTTAAATATAATAATTTAAATTAATAAGCGGTTAAAAGGAAAAAACGGATTTGGACTCGCAATCCTGGGAAACAGCCCCAAATCTCCCCCCGGGATTTAAATATTAATCTATTGTATAAATTCTTATCAATAAGTAGATTCAAAAAACTTTAAAGTCGCAAATCGGCCCCTCAAACTTTAAATGCATTAAATAAACCTTTTTAGAAGCCGATTTAGACCCAAACGGCCCCAAAGTGGCTCCTCACAGCGCTAAATAATTGAAACAATTCAGCGTCTTCAGGGGCCTCGAACCGCCCGCACAGCAGCTCAGAGAAATGAAACCGTGAAAAGCGCCGTTGAAGTGCCAGAGTTTAAAGAAATCGTCGGTTTTTAAAAGCTGAATTGGGCTGTAAAACCCCTTCTTTCTTTCTTTCTTTCTATCTTTCTTTCTTTCTGTCTTTCTTTCATTTTAATTTTTTTCTTTCTTTCTTTTCTCTTTCTCTCTTCTTTCTATCTTTCTTTTTTCTATCTTTCTTTCTTTTTTTTTTAGTTTCTTTCTTTCTTTCCTTCTTTCTTTCTTTTTTCTTTCTTTTGTATTTTTTCCTTTTTTCTTTCTTTCTTTCTTTCTTCTTTCTTTCTTTCTTCTTTCTTCTTTCTTTCTTCTTTCATTCTTCTTTCTTTCTTTCTTTCTTTCTTTCTTTCTTTCTTTCTTTCTTTCTTTCTTTCTTTCTTTCTTTCTTTCCTACTTTCTTTCTTCCTTTCTTGCCTAAATTCTTTCCTACTCTCTTTGTTTCTTTCTTTCTTTCTTCTTTCTCTCTTTCTTTCTATTTCTTTTTTAATTTCTTACTTTCTTTTTCTTTCTTTCTTTTACCTTTCGTCTTTCTTTCTTTTTTTCTTTCTTTCTTTTTTCTTTCTTTCCTCCTTCTTTCTTTCTTTCTTTCTTTCTTTCTTTCTTTCTTTCTTTCTTTCTTTCTTTCTTTCTTTCTTTCTTTTTTAATTTCTAACATTCTTTATTTTTTCTTTTTTTCTTTTTCCTTTCTTTCGTCTTTCTTTCTTTCTTTTTTTCTTTCTTTCATCTTTCTTTCTTTCTTTTTTCTTTCTTTCCTCTTTCTTTCTTTATTCTATTTCTTTCTTTTTTTTAAATTTCTTCCTTTCTTTCTTTTTTTTTCTTTCTTCTTTCTTTCTCTCTTTCTTTCTTTTTTTCTTTCTTTATTTCCTTATTTCTTTGTTTCTTTCCTTTTTCTTTCTTCTTTCTTCTTTCTTTCTTTTTTTCTTAATTTTTTCTTTCTTCTTTCTTTCTTTTTTCTTTCTTTCTTCTTTCTTTCTTTCTTTCTCTCTTCATTTCTTTTTTTTTCTTTTTTATTTCTTTTTAAATTTCTTTCTTTCTTTCTTTTTTCTTTCTTTCGTCTACCTTTCTTATTTTCTTTTTTTCATTTTTCCATCCTTCTTTCTTCTTTCTTTCTTTTTTTCATTTCTTTATTACTTTTTTCTTTCTTTTTTCTTTCACTCTTTCTTTCTTTTTTAATTTCTCTCTTTCTTTCTTACTTTGTTCTTTCTTTGTTCTTTCTTTCTTCATTTCTTTCTTTTTTCTTTATTTCTTCCTTTCTTTTTCCTTTCTTTCTTTCTTTATTTCTTCCCTTCCTACTTTTTTCTTTCTTTCTTTCTTTCTTTCTTTCATTCTTTCTTTCTTTCTTTCTTTCTTTCTTTCTTTCTTTCTTTCTTTCTTTCTTTCTTTCTTTCTTTCTTTCTTTCTTTCTTTCTTTCTTTCTTTCTTTCTTTCTTTCTTTCTTTCTTTCCTATTTTGTTTCCTACTTTCTTTCTTTCTTTCCTAATTTCTCTCTTTCTTTCTTTCCTTCTTTCTTTCTGTTTTCTTTCTTTCTTTCTTTTCTCTCTTTCTTTCTTTCATTCTTTCTTTTATCTCTCTCTCTTTTTCTTTCTTACTTCTTTCTTTCTTTCTCCTTTCTTTTTTCTTTCTTTTTTCTTTACGTTTTCTTTCTTTTTTCTTTCTTTTTTCGTTCTTTCTTTTTTTTCTTTCTTTTTTGCTTTCTTTCTTTCTTTCTTTCCTACTTTCTTTCCTACTCTGTTTCTTTCTTTCATTCTTTTTTTAATTTCTTTCTTTCTTTCTTTAGTCTTTCTTCTTTCTTTCTTTCTATCTTTCTTTCTTTCTTTCCTACTTCCTTTCCTACTCTCTTTCTTTCTTTCTTTCTTTTAATTTCTTCTTTCTTTCTTCCTTTATTTCTTTCTTTCTTTCTTACTTTTTTTTCTTTATTTATTCTTTCTTTCTTTTTGCTATCTTTCTTTCTTTCTTTTTTTTTAATTTCTTTCTTTCTTTCTTAATTGCTCTTTCTTTCTTCTCTCTTTTTTTCTTTTTTCTTCTTTCTTTTATTTTTCAATCTTTCTTTCTCTTTTTTAATTTCTTTCTTTTCTTTCTTTCATTCTTTCTTTTCTTCTTTCTTTCCTTATTTCTTTCTTTTTTCTTTCATTTTTTCTTTCCATTTTTCTTACTTTTTTCTTTCTTCCTTTCTTTCTTTCTTCTTTTTTCTTTCTTTTTCCTGCTTTTTTCTTTCTTTCTTTCTTTCCTTTTTTTTTCCATTGTTTCTCTCTTTTTGTAATTTCATTCTATCTTTTTTCTGTCTTTCCTACTTTCTTACTTACTTTCTTTCTTTTTTCTTTCTTTCTTTCTTTCTTTCTTTCATTCTTTCTTTCTTTCTTTCTTTCTTTCATTCTTTCTTTCTTTCTTTCTTTCGTTCTTTCTTTCTTTCTTTCTTTCTTTCTTTTTTCTTTATTTCTTGTTTATTTCTTTCTTCTTTTTTTCTTTCTTTCTTTTTTCTTACCTTCTTTCTTATTTCTTTCTTTCTTTCTTTCTTTCTCTTTTTCCCCCTCTTTCCTACTATCTTTCTTTCTTCATTTCTTTATTTTTTCTTTCTTTCTTCTTTCTTTTTTCTTTCTTTCTTCTTCCTTTCTTTCTTTCTTTCTTTCTTTCTTTCTTTCTTTCTTTCTTTCTTTATTTATTTCTTTCTTTCATTCTTTCTTTCTTTCTTTCTTTCTTATTTCTTTCTTTCTTCTTTCTTTCTTTCTTTCGTTTTCTTTCTTAATTTTTTCTTTCTTTCTTTATTCTTTCTTTCTTTTATTCTTTAATTCTTCTCTCTTTCTTTCTTTTTTATTTTCTTTCTTTCTTTCTTTCTTCTTTCTTTATTTTTAATTTCTTTTTTTCATTCTGTCTTCTCTATTTCTTATTTCTATTTCTTCTTTATTTCTTACTTCTTTCTTACTTCTTTCTTACTTCTTTGCTTCTTCTTCCTTTCTTCTTCCTTTCTTCTTCCTTTCTTCTTCCTTTCTTCTTCCTTTCTTCTTTCTTTCTTCTTTCTTTCTTCTTTTTTTCTTCTTTCTTTCTTCTTTCTTACTTCTTTCTTTCTTCATCTTTCTTCTTTCTTTCATTCTTTCTTCTTTCTTTCTTTCTTCTTTCTTTCTTCTTTCTTTCTTTCTTTCTTCATTCTTCCTGACTTCTTTCATTCCTTCTTTTTTCTCTCTTTCTTCTTTCTGTTTTCTTTCTTTCTTCTTTCTTTCTTAATTCTTTCTTACTTCTTTCTTACTTCTTTCTTACTTCTTTCTTTCTTCTTTGATTCTTCTTTCTTTCTTCTTTCTTTCTTCTTTACTTCTTTCTTTCTTCTTTCTTTCTTCTTTCTTCTTTCTTCTTTCTTCTTTCTTCTTTCTTCTTTCTTCTTTCTTCTTTCTTCTTTCTTCTTTCTTCTTTCTTCTTTCTTCTTTCTTCTTTCTTCCTTCTTCTATCTTCTTTCTTCTTTCTTTCTTCTTTTTTTCTTACTTCTTTCTTCTTTCTTTCTTTCTTCTTTCTTACTTCTTTCTTACTTCTTTCTTACTTCTTTCTTTCTTCTTTCTTTCTTCTTTCTTCTTTCTTTCTTCTTTCTTTCTGCTTTCTTTCTGCTTTCTTTCTTCTTTCTTTCTTCTTTCTTTCTTTCTTTCTTTCTTCATTCTTCCTTTCTTCTATCATTCATTCTTCTTTCTTTCTTCTTTCTGCTGACTTTCTTCTTTCTTTCTACATTCTTCTTTCTTCTTTCCTTCTTCTTTCTTCTTTCTTTCTTTCTTCTTTCTTCTTTCTTTCTTCTTTCTTCTTTGTTCTTTCTTTATTCTTTCTTTCGTTGTTCTTTCTTCTTTCTTCCTTATTTGTTTTTTCTTTCTTATTTCTTTCTTTCTTTCTTTCTTTCTTTCTTTCTTCGTTCTTTCTTACTTCTTTCTCTCTTCGTTCTTTTGTTCTTCTTACTTTCTTCTTTCTTTTGTTCTTCTTTCTTTCTACTTTCTTACTTCTTTCTTACTTCTTTCTTACTTTTTTCTTTCTTCTTTCTTTCTTCTTTATTTCTTCCTTCTTTGTTTCTTCTTTGTTTCTTCTTTCTTTCTTCTTTCTTTCTTCTTTCTTTCTTCTTTCTTTCTTCTTCTTTTTTCTTTCTTTCTTCTTTCTTCCTTATTTGTTCATTCTTTCTTCTTTCTTTCTTTCTTCTTTCTTTCTTCTTTCTTTCTTCTTTCTTTCTTTCTTCTTTCTTCTTTTTTCTTTCTTTCTTCTTTCTTCCTTCTTTCTTTCTTACTTATTACTTCTTTCTTTCTTACTTCTTACTTCTTTCTTTCTTTCTTCTTTCTTTCTTCTTTCTTCTTTCTTTCATTCTTCTTTCTTTCTTCTTTCTTCTTTCTTCTTTCTTCTTTCTTTCTTCTTTCTTTCTTCTTTCTTCTTTCTTCTTTCTTCTTCCTTTCTTTCTTCTTTCTTTCTTCTTTATTTCTTTCTTATTTCTTTCTTACTTCTTTCTTTTTCTTTCTTCTTCCTTCTTTTTTTTTCTTCTTTCTTTCTTTCTTGTTTCTTTCTTCTTTCCTTCTTTTTTTCTTCTTTCCTTATTCCTTCTTTCTTCCTTATTTATTTCTGCATTCTTTCTTCTTTCTTTCTTCTTTCTTTCTTGTTTCTTTCTTCTTTCTTTCTTTCTTGTTTCTTTCTTCTTTCTTTCTTCTTTCTTACTTTCTTTCTTCTTTCTTTCTTCTCTCTTCTTTCTTTCTTCTTTATTTCTTCTTTCTTACCTCTTACATCTTTCTAACTTCTTTCTTACTTTTTTGTTACTTCTTTCTTACTTCTTTCTTTCTTCTTTCTTTTTTCTTTCTTTCTTCTTTCTTTCTTCTTTCTTTCTTCTTTCTTTCTTCTTTCTTTCTTTCTTTCTTCTTTCTTTCCTCTTTCTTTCTTCTTTCTTTCTTCTTTCTTTCTTCTTTCTTTCTTTCTTTCTTTCTTTCTTTCTTTCTTTCTTCATTCTTACTTTCTTCTTTCTTTCTTTCTTAATTCTTTCTTCTTTATTTCTTCTTTCTTACTATCTTTCTTACCTCTTTCTTTCTTACTTCTTTCTTATTCCTTATTTCTTATTTCTTTCTTCTTTCTTTCTTCTTTCTTTTTCTTTCCTTCTTCTTTCTTTCTTTCTTCTTTCTTTCTTTCTTCGTTCATTCTTTCTTCTTTCTTTCTTCTTTCTTTTTTTCTTACTTCCTTCTTTCTTACTTCTTACTTCTTACTTCTTTCTTTCTTTATTCTTTCTTTCTTTCTTATTTCTTTCTTCTCTATTCTTACTTACTTCTTACTTCTTTCTTTATTACTTCTTTCTTTCTTCTCTCTTTCTTTCTTTCTTCTTTCTTATATCATTCTTTTTTTCTTATTTCTTTCTTCTTTCTTTCTTCTTTCTTTCTTTCTTCTTTCTTTCTTTCTTCTTTCTTTCTTTTTTCTTTCTTCTTTCTTTCTTTCTTTCTTCTTTCTTTCATCATTCTTCCTTTCTTCTTTCTTTCTTTCTTCTTTCTTTTTCTTTCTTTCTTTCTTTCTTCTTTCTTTCTTTCTTCTTTCTTCTTTTTTCTTTCTTTCTTCTTTCTTCCTTCTTTCTTTCTTACTTATTACTTCTTTCTTTCTTACTTCTTACTTCTTTCTTTCTTTCTTTCTTCTTTCTTTCTTCTTTCTTCTTTCTTTCATTCTTCTTTCTTTCTTCTTTCTTCTTTCTTCTTTCTTCTTTCTTCTTTCTTCTTTCTTCTTTCTTCTTTCTTCTTTCTTCTTTCTTCTTCTTTCTTCTTTCTTCTTTCTTCTTTCTTCTTTCTTCTTTCTTCTTTCTTCTTTCTTCTTTCTTCTTCTTTTCTTCTTTTTTTCTTACTTCTTGCTTTCTTACTTCTTTCTTATTTCTTTCTTCTTTCTTCTTTCTTTCTTCTTTCTATCTACTTTCTTTATTCTTTCTTTCCGCTTTCTTTCATCTTTCTTTCCTCTTTATTTCTTCTTTCTTTCTTCTTTCTTTTTTTCTTTCTTCTTTCATTCTTCTTTCTTTCTTCTTTCTTTTTTTCTTACTTCCTTCTTTCTTAGTTATTACTTCTTTCTTTCTTTATTCTTTCTTTCTTTCTTATTTCTTTCTTCTTTATTCTTACTTCTTTCTTTCTTACTTCTTACTTCTTTCTTTATTACTTCTTTCTTTCTTCTCTCTTTCTTTCTTTCTTCTTTCTTATATCATTCTTTTTTTCTTCTTTCTTCTTTCTTTCTTCTTTCTTTCTTTCTTCTTTCTTTCTTTCTTCTTTCTTTCTTTCTTCTTTCTTTGTTTTTTCTTTCTTCTTTCTTTCTTCTTTCTTTCTTTCTTTCTTCTTTCTTTCATCATTCTTCCTTTCTTCTTTCTTTCTTTCTTCTTTCTTCTTTCTTCTTTCTTTCTTCTCTCTTTTTCCTTCTTTCTCTCTTTCTTCTTTCTTTCTTTCTTTTTTCTTTCTTTCTTTCTTCTTTCTTTATTTCTTCATTCTTCATTTCTTCTTTCTTTTTTCTTTCTTTCTTTCTTTCTTTCTTTCTTTCTTTCTTTCTTTCTTTCTTTCTTTCTTTCTTTCTTTCTTTCTTTCTTTCTTTCTTTCTTTCTTTCCTTCTTTCTTTCTTTCTTTCTTTCCTTCTTCTTTCTTTCTTTCTTCTTTCTTTCTTCTTTCTTCCTTCTTTCTTTATTACTTCTTTCTTACTTCTTTCTTTCTTCTTTCTTTCTTCTTTCTTTCTTTCTTCTTTCTTTCTTCTTTCTTTCTTCTTTCTTCTTTCTTCTTTCTTCTTTCTTCTTTCTTTCTTCTTTCTTACTTCTTTCTTTCTTCTTTCTTCTTTCTTTCTTCTATCTTTCTGCTTTCTTTATGCTTTCTTTCTTTCTTTCTTACTTCTTTCTTACTTCTTTCTTACTTCTTTCTTATTTCTTTCTTTCTTCTTTCTTTCTTCTTTCTTTCTTCTTTCTTTCTTTCATTCTTTCTTTCCTTCTTTCTTTCTTTCTTTCTTTCTTTCTTTCTTTCTTTCTTTCTTTCTTTCTTTCTTTCTTTCTTTCTTTCTTTCTTCTTTCTTTCTTTCTTTCTTCTTTCTTTCTTCTTTCCTTCTTCGTTCTTTCTTTCTTCTTTCTTATTTCTTTCTTTCTTCTTTCTTTTTTCTTTCTTTCTACTTTCTTTCTTCATTCCTCCTTTCTTCTTTCTTCTTTCTTTCTTTCCTTCTTCTTTCTTTCTTCTTTCTTTCTTCTTTCTTTCCTTTTTCTTTATTCTTTCTTTCTTTCTTTCTTCTTGCTTTCTTCTTTCTTTCTTACTTCTTTCTTACTTCTTTCTCTACTTCTGTCTAACTTCTTTCTTACTTCTTTCTTTCTCTTTCTTTCTTATTTCTTTCTTTCTTCTTTCTTTCTTCTTTCTTTCTTCTTTCTTTATTCATTCTTCCTTCTTTCTTCTTTCTTTCTTCTTTCTTTATTCTTTCTTTCTTCTTTCTTTATTCTTTCTTCTTTCTTTCTTCTTTCTTTCTTCTTTCTTTCTTCTTTCTTTCTTCTTTCTTTCTTCTCTCTTTCTTTCTTCTTTCTTTTTTCTTTCTTTCTTAATTCTTTCTTCTTTCTTTCTTATTTCTTTCTTCTTTCTTTCTTCTTTATTTCTTTATTTCTTCGTTCTTTCTTTCTTCTTTCTTACTTTCTTTCTTTCTTTCTTTCTTTCTTCTTTATTTCTTCTCTTTTTCGTCTTTCTTTCTTCTTTCTTTCTTCTTTCTCTCTTTCTTCTTTCTTTCTTCTTTCTTTCTTCTTTCTTTCTTCTTTATTTCTTTCTTCTTTCTTTCTTCTTTTCTTCTTATTTCTTTCTTTCTTCATTCTTTCTTTCTTCTTTCTTACTTCTTTCTTTCTTTCTTCTTTCTTTCTTCTCTTTTCTTCTTTATTTCTTCTTTCTTTCTTCTTTATTTCTTCTTTCTTTCTTCTTTCTTTCTTCTTTCATACTTTCTTCTTTCTTTCTTCTTTCTTTCTTATTTCTTTTTTACTTCTTTCTTACTTCTTTCTTTCTTCTTTCTTCTTTGTTTCTTCTTTCTTTATTCTTTCTTCTTTTTTCTTTATTCTTTCTTCTTTCTCTCTTCTTTCTCTCTTCTTTCTTTCTTCTTTCTTTCTTTCTTCTTTCTTTCTTTCTTCATTCTTCCTTTCTTCTTTCTTTCTTTCTTCTTTCTTTCCTCTTTCTTCCTTCTTTCCTTCTTCCTTCTTTATTTCTTCTTTCTGCTTTCTTTCTTCTTTCTTCTTTCTTTCTATCTTCTTTCTTTCTTCTGTCTTCTTTCTTTCATCTTTCTTTCTTCTTTCTTTCTTTCTTTCTTTCTTCATTCTTCCTTTCTTCTTTCTTTCTTTCTTCTTTCTTTCTTCTTTCTTTCTTTCTTTCTTCTTTCTTTCATCATTCTTCCTTTCTTCTTTCTTTCTTATTGCTTTCTTCTTTCTTCTTTCTTTCTTCTTTCTATCTACTTTCTTTATTCTTTCTTTCCGCTTTCTTTCATCTTTCTTTCCTCTTTATTTCTTCTTTCTTTCTTCTTTCTTTTTTTCTTTCTTCTTTCATTCTTCTTTCTTTCTTCTTTCTTTTTTTCTTACTTCCTTCTTTCTTAGTTCTTACTTCTTTCTTTCTTTATTCTTTCTTTCTTTCTTATTTCTTTCTTCTTTATTCTTACTTCTTTCTTTCTTACTTCTTACTTCTTTCTTTATTACTTCTTTCTTTCTTCTCTCTTTCTTTCTTTCTTCTTTCTTATATCATTCTTTTTTTCTTCTTTCTTCTTTCTTTCTTCTTTCTTTCTTTCTTCTTTCTTTCTTTCTTCTTTCTTTCTTTCTTCTTTCTTTGTTTTTTCTTTCTTCTTTCTTTCTTCTTTCTTTCTTTCTTTCTTCTTTCTTTCATCATTCTTCCTTTCTTCTTTCTTTCTTTCTTCTTTCTTCTTTCTTCTTTCTTTCTTCTCTCTTTTTCCTTCTTTCTCTCTTTCTTCTTTCTTTCTTTCTTTTTTCTTTCTTTCTTTCTTCTTTCTTTATTTCTTCATTCTTCATTTCTTCTTTCTTTTTTCTTTCTTTCTTTCTTTCTTTCTTTCTTTCTTTCTTTCTTTCTTTCTTTCTTTCTTTCTTTCTTTCTTTCTTTCTTTCTTTCTTTCTTTCTTTCTTTCTTTCTTTCCTTCTTTCTTTCTTTCTTTCTTTCCTTCTTCTTTCTTTCTTTCTTCTTTCTTTCTTCTTTCTTCCTTCTTTCTTTATTACTTCTTTCTTACTTCTTTCTTTCTTCTTTCTTTCTTCTTTCTTTCTTTCTTCTTTCTTTCTTCTTTCTTTCTTCTTTCTTCTTTCTTCTTTCTTCTTTCTTTCTTCTTTCTTACTTCTTTCTTTCTTCTTTCTTCTTTCTTTCTTCTATCTTTCTGCTTTCTTTATGCTTTCTTTCTTTCTTTCTTACTTCTTTCTTACTTCTTTCTTACTTCTTTCTTATTTCTTTCTTTCTTCTTTCTTTCTTCTTTCTTTCTTCTTTCTTTCTTTCATTCTTTCTTTCCTTCTTTCTTTCTTTCTTTCTTTCTTTCTTTCTTTCTTTCTTTCTTTCTTTCTTTCTTTCTTTCTTTCTTTCTTTCTTCTTTCTTTCTTTCTTTCTTCTTTCTTTCTTCTTTCCTTCTTCGTTCTTTCTTTCTTCTTTCTTATTTCTTTCTTTCTTCTTTCTTTTTTCTTTCTTTCTACTTTCTTTCTTCATTCCTCCTTTCTTCTTTCTTCTTTCTTTCTTTCCTTCTTCTTTCTTTCTTCTTTCTTTCTTCTTTCTTTCCTTTTTCTTTATTCTTTCTTTCTTTCTTTCTTCTTGCTTTCTTCTTTCTTTCTTACTTCTTTCTTACTTCTTTCTCTACTTCTGTCTAACTTCTTTCTTACTTCTTTCTTTCTCTTTCTTTCTTATTTCTTTCTTTCTTCTTTCTTTCTTCTTTCTTTCTTCTTTCTTTATTCATTCTTCCTTCTTTCTTCTTTCTTTCTTCTTTCTTTATTCTTTCTTTCTTCTTTCTTTATTCTTTCTTCTTTCTTTCTTCTTTCTTTCTTCTTTCTTTCTTCTTTCTTTCTTCTTTCTTTCTTCTCTCTTTCTTTCTTCTTTCTTTTTTCTTTCTTTCTTAATTCTTTCTTCTTTCTTTCTTATTTCTTTCTTCTTTCTTTCTTCTTTATTTCTTTATTTCTTCGTTCTTTCTTTCTTCTTTCTTACTTTCTTTCTTTCTTTCTTTCTTTCTTCTTTATTTCTTCTCTTTTTCGTCTTTCTTTCTTCTTTCTTTCTTCTTTCTCTCTTTCTTCTTTCTTTCTTCTTTCTTTCTTCTTTCTTTCTTCTTTATTTCTTTCTTCTTTCTTTCTTCTTTTCTTCTTATTTCTTTCTTTCTTCATTCTTTCTTTCTTCTTTCTTACTTCTTTCTTTCTTTCTTCTTTCTTTCTTCTCTTTTCTTCTTTATTTCTTCTTTCTTTCTTCTTTATTTCTTCTTTCTTTCTTCTTTCTTTCTTCTTTCATACTTTCTTCTTTCTTTCTTCTTTCTTTCTTATTTCTTTTTTACTTCTTTCTTACTTCTTTCTTTCTTCTTTCTTCTTTGTTTCTTCTTTCTTTATTCTTTCTTCTTTTTTCTTTATTCTTTCTTCTTTCTCTCTTCTTTCTCTCTTCTTTCTTTCTTCTTTCTTTCTTTCTTCTTTCTTTCTTTCTTCATTCTTCCTTTCTTCTTTCTTTCTTTCTTCTTTCTTTCCTCTTTCTTCCTTCTTTCCTTCTTCCTTCTTTATTTCTTCTTTCTGCTTTCTTTCTTCTTTCTTCTTTCTTTCTATCTTCTTTCTTTCTTCTGTCTTCTTTCTTTCATCTTTCTTTCTTCTTTCTTTCTTTCTTTCTTTCTTCATTCTTCCTTTCTTCTTTCTTTCTTTCTTCTTTCTTTCTTCTTTCTTTCTTTCTTTCTTCTTTCTTTCATCATTCTTCCTTTCTTCTTTCTTTCTTATTGCTTTCTTCTTTCTTCTTTCTTTCTTCTTTCTTTCTTTCTTCTTTCCTTCTTCTTTCTTCTTTCTTTCTTCTTTCTTTCTTCTTTCTTCTTTCTTTCTTTCTTCTTTATTTCTTACTTCTTTCTTACTTCTTTCTTTCTTCTTTCTTTCTTCTTTCTTCTTTCTTTCTAAATTCTTACTTCTTTCTTTCTTTCTTCCTTCTTCCTTTCTTCTTTCTTTCTTTCTTCTTTCTTCCTTCTTTCTTTCTTTCTTCTTTCTTTCTTACTTGTTTCTTTCTTCTTTCTTTCTTCTTTCTTTCTTCTTTCTTACTTTCTTTCTTCTTTCTTTCTTCTCTCTTCTTTCTTTCTTTCTTCTTTATTTCTTCTTTCTTTCTTACTTCTTACTTCTTTCTTACTTCTTTCTTACTTCTTTGATACTTCTTTCTTACTTCTTTCTTTCTTCTTTCTTTTTTCTTTCTTTCTTCTTTCTTTCTTCTTTCTTTCTTCTTTCTTTCTTTCTTTCTTCTTTCTTTCCTCTTTCTTTCTTCTTTCTTTCTTCTTTCTTCTTTCTTTCTTTCTTTATTTCTTTCTATTTCTACTTTCTTCTTTCTTTCTTTCTTATTTCTTTCTTCTTTATTTCTTCTTTCTTACTATCTTTCTTACCTCTTTCTTTCTTACTTCTTTCTTATTTCTTTCTTACTTCTTTCTTTCTTCTTTCTTTCTTCTTTCTTTCTTTCTTCTTTCTTTCTTCTTTCTTTCTTCTTTCTTCCTTCTTTCTTTCTTCTTTCTTTCTTCTTTCTTTCTTCTTTCTTTCTTCTTTCATACTTTCTTCTTTCTTTCTTCTTTCTTTCTTCTTTCTTTCTTCTTTCTTCTTTCTTTCTTCTTTCTTTCTTCTTTCTTTCTTGTTTCTTTCTTCTTTCTTCTTCCTTTCTTTCTTCTTTTTTTCTTCTTCTTTCTTTCTTCTTTCTTTCTTCTTTCTTTCTTACTTCTTTCTTCTTTTTTTCTTCTTCTTTCTTTCTTCTTTCTTTCTTCTTTCCTTCTTCCTTCTTTATTTCTTCTTTCTTTCTGCTTTCTTTATTCTTTCTTTCTATCTTCTTTCTTTCTTCTCTCTTCTTTCTTTCTTTCTTCTTTCTTTCTTACCTCTTACTTCTTTCTTACTTCTTTCTTACTTCTTTGTTAGTTCTTTCTTACTTCTTTCTTTCTTCTTTCTTTCTTCTTTCTTTATTTCTTTCTTTCTTTCTTTCTTTCTTTATTCTTTCTTTCTTTCTTTCTTTTTTCTTTCTTCATTGTTCCTTTCTTCTTTCTTTCTCCTTTCTTTCTTTCTTAATTCTTTCATCATTCTTCCTTTCTTCTTTCTTTCTTTCTTCTTTCTTTCTTCTTTCTTTCTTCTTTCTTTCTTCTTTCTTTCTTCTTTCTACTTTCTTTCTTCTTTCTTCTTTCTTTCTTCTTTCTTTCTTCTTTCTAACTCCTTTCTTTCTTCTGTCTTTCTTCATTCTTCTTTCTTCTTTCTTTCTTTCTTCTTTTTTTCTTCTTTCTTTCTTCTTTTTTTCTTCTTTCTCTCTTCTTTCTTTCTTACTTCTTTCTTCTTTCTTTCTTCTTTCTTCTTTCTTTCTCTCTTGTTTCATTCTTCTTTCTTTCTTCTTTCCTTCTTCTTCTTCTCTTTCTTATTTCTTTCTGCTTTCTTTCTCCTTTCTTTCTTATTTATTTCTTCTTTCTTTCTTTCTTACTTCTTTCTTTCTTACTTCTTTCTTATTTCTTTCTTCTTTCTTTCTTCATTCTTCCTTTCTTCTTTCTTTGTTTCCTTTCTTTCTTTTTTCTTCTTTCTTCTTTCTTTCTTATTTATTTCTTCTTTCTTTCTTTCTTCTTTCTTCTTTCTTTCTTCTTTCTTTCTTATTTCTTTCTCACTTCTTTCTTACTTCTTTCTTTCTTCTTTCTTTCTTCTTTCTTTCTTCTTTCTTTCTTTCTTCTTTCTTTCTTCTTTCTTTCTTATTTCTTTCTCACTTCTTTCTTACTTTTTTCTTTCTTCTTTCTTTCTTCTTTCTTTCTTCTTTCTTTCTTTCTTCTTTCTTTCTTCTTTCTTTCTTCTTTCTTTCTTCTTTCTTCTTTCTTTCTTCTTTCTTTCTTCTTTCTTTCTTCTTTCTAACTTCTTTCTTTCTTCTGTCTTTCTTCATTCTTTCTTCTTTCTTCATTCTTCTTTCTTCTTTCTTTCTTTCTTCTTTCTTTCTTCTTTCTTTCTTCTTTCTTTCTTCTTTCTTCTTTCTTTCTTATTTTTTCTTCTTTCTCTCTTCTTTCTTTCTTACTTCTTTCTTCTTTATTTCTTCTTTCTTCTTTCTTTCTCTCTTGTTTCATTCTTCTTTCTTTCTTCTTTCCTTCTTCCTTCTCTCTTTCTTATTTCTTTCTGCTTTCTTTCTTCTTTCTTTCTTATTTATTAATTCTTTCTTTCTTACTTCTTTCTTTCTTACTTCTTTCTTACTTCTTTCTTATTTCTTTCTTACTTCTTTCTTTCTTCTTTCTTTCTTCTTTCTTTCTTCTTTCTTTTTCTTTCTTTCTTCTTTCTTTCTTTCTTTCTTCTTTCTTTCTTCATACTTCCTTTCTTCTTTATTTTTCTCTTCCTTCTTTCTTCTTTCTTTCTTCTTTCTTTCTTTCTTCTTTCTTCTTTCTTTCTTATTTATTAATTCTTTCTTTCTTACTTCTTTCTTACTTCTTTCTTATTTCTTTCTTACTTCTTTCTTTCTTCTTTCTTTCTTCTTTCTTTCTTCTTTCTTTTTCTTTCTTTCTTCTTTCTTTCTTTCTTTCTTTCTTCTTTCTTTCTTCATACTTCCTTTCTTCTTTATTTTTTTCTTCCTTCTTTCTTCTTTCTTTCTTCTTTCTTTCTTTCTTCTTTCTTCTTTCTTTCTTACTTCTTTCTTTCTTCTTTCTTTCTGCTTTCTTTCTGCTTTCTTTCTTACTTTCTTCTTTCTTTCTTCTTTCTTTCTTCTTTCTTTCTTCTTTCTTTCTTACTTCTTTCTTTATTCTTTCTTTCTTCTTTCTTCTTTCTTTCTTACTTCTTACTTTTTTCTTTCTACCTTCCTTCTTTCTTTCTTCTTTCTTTCTTTCTTCTTTCTTTCTTCTTTCTTTCGTCTTTCTTTCTTCTTTATTTCTTCTTTCTCTCATTCTACTTTCTTTCTTCTTTCAATCTTCTTTCTTTCTTTCTTTCTTCTTTCTTTCTTCTTTCTTTCTTTCTTCTTTCTTTCTTCTTTCTTTCTTCTTTCTTTCTTCTTTCTTTCTTCTTTCTTTCCTGTTTCTTTCTTACTTCTTTCTTACTTCTTTCTTATTTCTTTCTTTCTTCTTTCTTTCTTTCTTCTTTCTTCTTTCTTTCTTCTTTCTTCTTTCTTTCTTCTTTCTTTCTGCTTTCTTCTTTCTTCTATCTTTCTTCTTTCTTTCTGCTTTCTTCTTTCTTCTTTCTTTCTTCTTTCTTTTTTCTTTCTTCTTTCTGCTTTTTTCTTTCCTTCTTTCTTTCTTCTTTCTTTCTTCTTTCTTTTTTCTTTCTTTCTTCTTTCTTCTTACTTTCTTCTTACTTTCTGCTTTCTTTCTTCTTTCTTTCTTTCTTCTTTCTTTCTTCTTTCTTTCTTCTTTCTTCTTTCTATCTTCTTTCTTTCTTCTTTATTTCTTTCTTCTTTCTTCTTCCTTTCTTCCTTCATTCTCTCTTCTTTCTTCTTTCTTCTTTATTTCTTCTTTCTTTCTTCCTTCTTACTTCTTTCTTACTTCTTTCTTACTTCTTTCTTACTTTTTTGTTACTTCTTTCTTACTTCTTTCTTTCTTCTTTCTTTTTTCTTTCTTCCTTCTTTCTTTCTTCTTTCTTTCTTCTTTCTTTCTTCTTTATTCTTTCTTTCCTCTTTCTTTCTTACTCCTTTCTTTCTTACTTCTTTCTTATTTCTTTCTTCATTCTTCTTTCTTTCTTCTTTCTTTCTTCTTTCTTTCTTCTTTCTTTCTTCTTTCTTTCTTCTTTCCCTCTGTCTTCTTTCATTCTTCTTTCTTTCTTCTTTCTTTCTTCTTTCTTTCTTCTTTCTTTATCCTTTCTTTCTTCATTCTTTCTTCTTTCTTTCTTTCTTCTTTCTTTCTTCCTTCTTTCTTATTTCTTTATTCTTTATTTCTTGATTCTCTCTTCTTTCTTTCTTTCTTTTTTCTTCTTTCTTTCTTCTTTCTTTCTTCTTTCTTTCTTCTTTCTTTCTTTCTACTTTCTTTCTTTCTTCTTTCTTTCTACTTTTTTTCTTCTTTCTTTCTTTCTTTCTTTCTTTCTTCTTTCTTTCTTACTTCTTTCTTCTTTCTTTCTTCTTTCTTTCCTCCTTCTTTCTTCTTTCTTTCTTCTTTCTTTCTTCTTTCTTTCTTCTTTCTTTCTTATTTCTTTTTTATTTCTTTCTTCTTTCTTCTTACTTTCTTCTTACTTTATGCCTCCTTTCTTCTTTCTTTCTTCCTTCTTTCTTTCTTCTTTCTTCTTCTTTTCTTCTTTCTTTCTTCTTTCTTTCTTCTTTCTTTCTTCTTTTTTTCTTCTTTCTTTCTTCTTTCTTTCTTCTTTCTTTTTTCTTTCTTCCTTCTTTCTTCTTTCTTTCTTTTTTCTTTGTTTCTTCTTTCTTTCTTCTTTTTTTCTTCTTTCTTTCTTTCTTCTTTCTACTTTCTGTCTTCTTTCCTTCTTTCTTTCTTTCTTTCTTTCTTTCTTTCTTTCTTTCTTTCTTTCTTTCTTTCTTTCTTTCTTTCTTTCTTTCTTTCTTTCTTTCTTTCTTTCTTTCTTTCTTTCTTTCTTTCTTTCTTTCTTCTTTCCTTCGTCTTTCCTTCTTCTTTCTTTCTTCTTTGCTTCTTCTTTCTCTCTTCTTTCTTTCTTTCCTCTTTCTTTCTTCTTTCTTTCTTTCTTCTTTCTTATATCTTTCTTTTTTTCTTATTTCTTTCTTCTTTCTTTCTTCTTTCTTTCTTCTTTCTTTCTTTCTTCATTCTTCTTTATTTCCTCTTTATTTCTTACTTCTTTCTTTCTTACTTCTTTCTTATTTCTTTCTTCATTCTTCTTTCTTTCTTCTTTCTTTCTTTTTGTTTCTTCTTTCTTTCTTCTTTCTTTCTTTCTTCTTTCATTCTTCTTTGTTTCTTCTTTCTTTCTTAGTTCTTTCTTACTTCTTTCTTCTTTCTTTCTTCTTTCTTTATTCTTCCTTTCTTCTTCCTTTCTTCTTCCTTTCTTTCTTCTTTCTTTCTTCTTTCTTTCTTACTTCTTACTTCTTTTTTCTTACTTTTTCTTTCTTCTTTCTTCTGTCTTTCTAATTTCTTTCTTTCTTTTTTCTTTCTTTTTTCTTCTTTCCTTCTTCATTCTTTCGTCTTTCTTTCTTCTTTCTCTCTTTCTTCTTTCTTTCCTCTTTCTTTCTTTATTTTTATTTCTTCTTCCTTTCTTCCTTCTTTCTCTCTTCTTTCTTTCTTTCTTCTTTGTTCTTTCTTTCTTCTTTCTTTCTTTTTTCTGTCTTCTTTCTTTCTTCTTTCTTTCTTACTTCTTTCTTTCTTTCTTACTTCTTTCATATTTCTTTCTTCTTTCCTCTTTCTTTCTTTTTTCTTTCATCTTTCTTTCTTCTTTCTTTCTTCTTTCCTTCTTTCTTCTTTCTTTCTTCTTTCTTTCTTCTTTCTTCTTTCTTTCATCTTTCTTTATTTCTTTCTTCTTTCTTTCTTTCTTCTTTCTTTAATCTTTCTTTCTTCTTTCTTTCTTCTTTCTTTCTTCATTCTTTCTTTCTTCTTTTTTTCTTTTTATTTCTTCTTCGTTTCTTTCTTCATTCTTTCTTTCTTCTTTCTTTCTTCTTCCTTTCTTCCTTCTTTCTCTCTTCTTTCTTTCTTTCTTCTTTGTTCTTTCTTTCTTCTTTCTTTCTTCCTTCTGTCTTCTTTCTTTCTTCTTTCTTTCTTCTTACTTCCTTTCTTCTTAATTTCTTTCTTTCATTCTTCTTTCTTTCTTCTTTCTTTCTTCCTTCTTTCTTCTTTCTTTCTTCTTTCTTCCTTTAGTCTTAATTTCTTTCTTTCATTCTTCTTTCTTTCTTTCTTCTTTCTTTCTTTCTTTCTTCTTTCTTTCTTCTTTCTTCCTTTCCTCTTACTTTCTTTCTTCTTTCTTTCTTTCTTCGTTCTTCTTTATTTCTTCTTTCTTTCTTCTTTCTTTCTTCTTTCTTTCTTCTTTCTTCTTTCTTTCTTTCTTCTTTCTTTCTTCTTTCTTTCTTTCTTTCCTCTTTCTTTCTTACTTCATTCTTTCTTACTTCTTTCTTTCTTATTTCTTTCTTCTTTCTTCTTTCTTTCTTCTTTCTTTCTTCCTTATTTCTCCATTCTTTCTTCTTTCTTTCTTACTTCTTTCTTACTTCTTTCTTAATTCTTTCATTCTTCTTTCCTTTTTCTTTCTTCCTTCTTTCTTCTTTCTTTCTTTTTTCTTTGTTTCTTCTTTGTTTCTTCTTTTTTTCTTCTTTCATTCTTTATTCTTTCTTCTTTCTATCTTCTTTCTTTCTTTCTTTCTTTCTTTCTTTCTTTCTTTCTTCCTTCTTTCTTTCTTCTTTCCTTCTTCTTTCTTTCTTCTTTCTTTCATTCCTCTTTCTTTCTTCTTTCTTTCTTTCTTCTTTCTTATATCTTTCTTTTTTTATTCTTTCTTTCTTCCTTCTTTCTTCTTTCTTTCTTTCTTCTTTCTTTCTTCTTTCCTTCTTCTTTTTTTCTTCTTTCTTTCTTTCCTCTTCCTTTCTTTCTTCTTTCTTTCTTCTTTCCTTCTTTCTTTCTTTCTTTCTTCTTTCTTTCTTCTTTCCTTCTTCTTTTTTTCTTCTTTCTTTCTTTCCTCTTCCTTTCTTTTTTCTTTCTTTCTTCTTTCCTATATCTTTCTTTTTCCTTATTTCTTTCTTCTTTCTTTCTTCTTTCTTTCTTTCTTCTTTCTTTCTTCTTTCTTTCTTTCTTCTTTCTTTCTTCTTTCTTTCTTCTTTCTTTCTTCTTCCTTTCTTCTTTCTTCTTTCTTTCCTCTTTCTTTCTTACTTCTTTCTTACTTCTTTCTTATTTCTTTCTTCATTAATCTTTCTTTCTTCTCTCTTTCTTTCTTTCTTCTTTCTGTCTTCTCACTTTCTTCTTTCTTCTTTATTTCTTCTTTCTTTCTGCTTTCTTTCATCTTTCTTTCTTTCATCTTTCTTTCTTCTTTCTTTCTTCTTTCTTTCTTCTTTCATTTTTCTTTCTTTCTTCTTTCTTTCTTCTTTCTTTCTTACTTCTTTCTTTCTTCCTTCTTTCTTATTTCTTTCTTCTTTCTTCTTTCTTTCTTCTTTCTCTCTTCTTTATTTATTCTTTTATTCTTCTTTCTTTCTTCTTCCCCTCTGCCTTCCTTCTCTCGTCTTTCTTTCTTCTTTCTTTCTTTCTTGCTTTCTTCTTTCTTTCTTCTTTCTTTCTTCTTTCTTTCTTTCTTCTTTCTTTCTTACCTCTTTCTTTCTTATTTCTTTCTAATTTCTTTCTTCTTTCTTCTTTCTTTCTTCTTTCTTTCTTCTTTCTTTCTTCTTTCTTTCTTCTTTCTTCTGCCTTTCTTTCTTCTTTCTTTCTTCTTTCTTCTTTCTTTATTACTTCTCTCTTACTTCTTTCTTTCTTCTTCTTACTTCTTTCTTACTTCTTTCTTTCTTCTTTCTTTCTTCTTTCTTCTTTCTTTCTTCTTTCTTTCTTACTTCTTTCTTCTTTCTTTCTACTTTCTTCTTTCTTTCTTCTTTCTTCTTTCTTTCTTCTTTCTTTCCACTTTCTTTCTTTCTTCTTTCTTTCTTCTTCCTTTCTTCCTTCTTTCTCTCTTCTTTCTTTCTTACTTCTTTCTTTCTTACTTATTTCTTATTTCTTTCTTCTTTCTTTCTTCTTTCTTTCTTCTTTCTTTCTTCTTTCTTCCTTCTTTCTTTCTTCTTTCTTTCTTCTTTCTTTCTTCTTTCTTTCTTCCTTCTTTCTTCCTTCTTTCTTTTTTACTTCTTTCTTTCTTCTTTCTTTCTTCTTTCTTCTTTCTTACTTCTTTCTTGTTTCTTTCTTCTTTCTTCTTTCTTTATTTTTTCTTTCTTCTTTCTTTCTTCTTTCTTTCTTTCACCTTTCTTTCTTCTTTCTTTCCTCTTTCTTTCTTTCTTCTTTCTTTCTTCTTTCTTTCTTCTTTCTTTCTTCTTTTTTTCTTTTTATTTCTTCTTCGTTTCTTTCTTCATTCTTTCTTTCTTCTTCCTTTCTTCCTTCTTTCTCTCTTCTTTCTTTCTTCTTTCTTCTTTCTTTCTGCTTTCTTTCTTCTTTCTTTCTTTCTTCTTTCTCTCTTCTTTCTCTCTTTCTTCTTTCTTTCTTCTTTCTTTATTCTTTCTTTCTTTCTTCTTTCTTTCTTCTTTCTTAATTCTTTTTTTCTTTTTATTTCTTCTTCGTTTCTTTCTTCATTCTTCCTTTCTTCCTTCTTTCTTTCTTCTTTCTTTCTTCTTTCTTACTTCTTTCTTTCTTCTTTCTTCTTTCTTTCTTTCTTCTTTATTTATTTCTTCATTCTTTCTTCTTTCTTTAGTCTTTCTTTCTTCTTTCTTTTTTCTTTCTCTCTTTCTTCTTTCTTTATTCTTTCTTTCCTCTTTCTTTATTTCTTCTCTCTTTCTTCTTTCTTTCTTCTTTTTTTCTTTTTATTTCTTCTTCGTTTCTTTCTTCATTCTTTCTTTCTTCTTTCTTTCTTCTTTCTTTCTTCCTTCTTGCTCTCTTTTTTCTTTCTTTCTTCTTTCTTCTTTCTTTCTTCTTTCTTTCTTCTTTCTTTCTTCTTTCTTTCTTCTTTCTTTTTCACTTCTTTCTTTCTTACTTCTTTCTCCTTTCTTTCTTCTTTCTTTCTTCTTTTTCTTTCTTTCTTACTTCTTTCTTTCTTACTGCTTTCTTATTTCTTTCTTCTTTCTTCTTTCTTCTTTCTTACTTCTTTCTTTCTTCTTTCTTTCTTCTTTCTTTATTCTTAATTTCTTCTTCCTTTCTTCTTCCTTTCTTTCTTCTTTCTTTCTTCTTTCTTTCTACTTTCTTTCTTCTTTCTTCTATCTTTCCTCTTTCTTTCTTCTTCCTTTCTTTCTTACTTCTTTCTTACTTCTTTCTTACTTCTTTCTTACAACTTCTTTCTTTCTTTCATACTTCTTACTTCTTTTTTCTTAATTCTTTCTTTCTTCTTTCTTCTTTCTTCCCTCTTTCTTTTTTTTTTCTTCTTTTCTTCTTCTTACTTTCTTCTTTCTTTAGTCTTTTTTCTTCTTTTTTTTTTCTTTCTTTCTTTCTTCTTTCTTTCTTCTGTCTTTCTTCTTTGTTTCTTCTTTGTTTCTTCTTTCTTTATTCTTCCTTTCTTCTTCCTTTCTTCTTCCTTTCTTTCTTCCTTCTTTCTTACTTCTTTCTTACAACTTCTTTCTTTCTTTCTTACTTCTTACTTCTTTTTTCTTACTTCTTTCTTTCTTCTTTCTTCTTTCTTTCTTCTTTCTTTTTTTTTTCTTCTTTCTTTCTTCTTTCTTTCTTCTTTCTTTAGTCTTTCTTTCTTCTTTTTTTCTTTTTATTTCCTCTTCGTTTCTTTCTTCATTCTTTCTTTCTTCTTTCTTTCTTCTTCCTTTCTTCCTTCTTTCTCTCTTCTTTCTTTCTGTCTTCTTTCTTCTTTCTTTCTTCTTTCTTTCTTCTTTCTTTCTTCTTTCTCCCTTTCTTTCTTCTTTCTTTCTTCTTTCTTCTTTCTTTATTCTTTCTCTCTTTCTTCCTTTTTTATTCTTTCTTTCTTCTTTCTTTCTTCTTTCTTTCTTCTTTCTTTCTTCTTTCTTTCGTTCTTCTTTCTTTCCTCTTGCTTTCTTTCTTCTTTCTTTCTTCTTTCTTCTTTCTTTCTTCTTTCTTTCTTTATTTTTTCTTTCTTCTTTCTTTCTTCTTTCTTTCTTATTTCTATCTTATTTCTTTCTTTTTTCTTTCTTTCTTACTTCTTTCTTACTTCTTTCTTTCTTCTTTCTTCTTTCTTCTTTCTTTCTTACTTCTTCTTTCTTACTTCTTTCTTATTTCTTTCTTCTTTCTTCTTTCTTTCTTTTTTGTTTCTTCTTTCTTTCTTCTTTCTTTCTTCTTTCTTTCTTACTTCTTTCTTACAACTTCTTATTTTCTTTCTTACTTCTTACTTCTTTTTTCTTACTTCTTTCTTTCTTCTTTCTTCTTTCTTTACTCTTTCTTCTTTCTTTCTTCTTTCTTTCTTTCTCTCTTCTTTCTTTCTTTTTCTTTCTTTCTTCTTTCTTTCGTCTATCTTTCTTCTTTCTTTTTTCTTTCTCTCTTTCTTCTTTCTTTCTTCTTTCTTTCCTCTTTCTTTCTTTCTTCTTTTTTTTCTTTTTATTTCTTCTTCGTTTCTTTCTTCATTCTTTCTTTCTTCTTTCTTTCTTCTTCATTTCTTCTTTCTTTCTTACTTCTGTCTTTCTTCCTTCTTTCTTATTTCTTTCTTCTTTCTTCTTTCTTTCTTCCTTCTTTCATCTTTCTTTCTTCTTTCTTTCTTCTTTCTTTCTTCTTTCTTTCTTCTTTCTTTCTTCTTTATTTCTTTCTTCTTAATTTCTTTCTTTCATTCTTCTTTCTTTCTTCTTTCTTTCTTCTTTCTTTCTTCTTTCTTTCTTCTTACTTTCTTCTTACTTTCTTCTTTCCTCTTTCTTTCATCTTTCTTTCTTTCTTCTTTCTTTCTTCTCTCTTTCTTCTTACTTCTTTCTTTCTTCTTTCTTTTTTCTTTCTTCTTTCTGCTTTCTTTCTTTTTCCTTTCTTTCTTTCTTCTTTCTTCTTCCTTTCTTTCTTCTTTCTTCCTTCTTTCTTCTTTCTTTCGTCTTTCCTTCTTACTTCTTTCTGTCCTACTTCTTTCTTATTTCTTTCTTCATTCTTCTTTCTTTCTTCTTTCTTTCTTCATTCTTTCTTCTTTCTTTCTTCTTTCTTTCTTCTTTCTTCTTTCTTCTTTCTTTCTGCTTTCATTATGCTTTCTTCTTTCTGCTTTCTTTCTTCTTTCTTTCTTCTTTCTTTCTTCTTTATTTCTTTCTTCTAAATTTCTTTCTTTCATTCTTCTTTCTTTCTTCTTTCTTTCTTCTTTCTTACTTCTTTCTTTCTTTCATCTTTCTTTCTTCTTTCTTCTTTCTTTCTTCTTTCATTCTTTATTTTCTTTGTTTCCTCTTTATTTCTTCTTTTTTTCTTCTTTCTGTCTTTCTTCTTTCTTTCTTCTTTCTCTCTTCTTTCTTTCTTTCTTTCTTTCTTTCTTTCTTTCTTTCTTTCTTTCTTTCTTTCTTTCTTTCTTTTCTTTCTTTCTTTCTTTCTTTCTTTCTTTCTTTCTTTCTTTCTTTCTTTCTTTCTTCTTTCTTTCTTCTTTCCTTCTTCTTTCTTGCTTCTTTCTTGCTTCTTTCTTTCTTTTTTCGTAATTTGTTTCTTTCATTCTTCTTTCTTTCATCTTTATTTCTTCTTTCTTTCTTCTTTCTTTCTTACTTCTTTCTTCTTTCTTTCTTCTATCTTTCATCTTTCTTTCTTCTTTCTTTCTTTCTTCTTTTTTCATCCTTCTTTCTTCTTTCTTTCTTCTATCTTTCTTCTTTCTTTCTTCTTTCTTACTTCTTTTTTATTTCTTTCTTTCTTCATTCTTTCTTACTTCTTTCTTTCTTCTTTCTTCCTTCCTTCTTTCTTTCTTCTTTCTTTCTTCTTTCTTTCTTTTTTCTTTCTTTCTTATTTCTTTCTTTTTTTTCTTTTTTCTTTCTTTCTTATTTCTTTCTTTTTTTTTCTTTCTTCTTTCACTTTTCTTTCTTTCTTCTTTCCTTCTTTCTTTCTTCTTTCTTTCTTCTTTCCTTCTTTCTTTCTTTCTTTCTTCTTTCTTTCTTCTTTCCTTCTTCTTTTTTTCTTCTTTCTTTCTTTCCTCTTCCTTTCTTTTTTCTTTCTTTCTTCTTTCCTATATCTTTCTTTTTCCTTATTTCTTTCTTCTTTCTTTCTTCTTTCTTTCTTTCTTCTTTCTTTCTTCTTTCTTTCTTTCTTCTTTCTTTCTTCTTTCTTTCTTTCTTCTTTCTTTCTTCTTCCTTTCTTCTTTCTTCTTTCTTTCCTCTTTCTTTCTTACTTCTTTCTTACTTCTTTCTTCTTTCTTTCTTCTTTCTTTCTTCTTTCATTTTTCTTTCTTTCTTCTTTCTTTCTTCTTTCTTTCTTACTTCTTTCTTTCTTCCTTCTTTCTTATATCTTTCTTCTTTCTTCTTTCTTTCTTCTTTCTCTCTTCTTTATTTATTCTTTTATTCTTCTTTCTTTCTTCTTCCCCTCTGCCTTCCTTCTCTCGTCTTTCTTTCTTCTTTCTTTCTTTCTTGCTTTCTTCTTTCTTTCTTCTTTCTTTCTTCTTTCTTTCTTTCTTCTTTCTTTCTTACCTCTTTCTTTCTTATTTCTTTCTAATTTCTTTCTTCTTTCTTCTTTCTTTCTTCTTTCTTTCTTCTTTCTTTCTTCTTTCTTTCTTCTTTCTTCTGCCTTTCTTTCTTCTTTCTTTCTTCTTTCTTCTTTCTTTATTACTTCTCTCTTACTTCTTTCTTTCTTCTTCTTACTTCTTTCTTACTTCTTTCTTTCTTCTTTCTTTCTTCTTTCTTCTTTCTTTCTTACTTCTTTCTTTCTTACTTCTTTCTTCTTTCTTTCTACTTTCTTCTTTCTTTCTTCTTTCTTCTTTCTTTCTTCTTTCTTTCCACTTTCTTTCTTTCTTCTTTCTTTCTTCTTCCTTTCTTCCTTCTTTCTCTCTTCTTTCTTTCTTACTTCTTTCTTTCTTACTTATTTCTTATTTCTTTCTTCTTTCTTTCTTCTTTCTTTCTTCTTTCTTTCTTCTTTCTTCCTTCTTTCTTTCTTCTTTCTTTCTTCTTTCTTTCTTCTTTCTTTCTTCCTTCTTTCTTCCTTCTTTCTTTTTTACTTCTTTCTTTCTTCTTTCTTTCTTCTTTCTTCTTTCTTACTTCTTTCTTGTTTCTTTCTTCTTTCTTCTTTCTTTATTTTTTCTTTCTTCTTTCTTTCTTCTTTCTTTCTTTCACCTTTCTTTCTTCTTTCTTTCCTCTTTCTTTCTTTCTTCTTTCTTTCTTCTTTCTTTCTTCTTTCTTTCTTCTTTTTTTCTTTTTATTTCTTCTTCGTTTCTTTCTTCATTCTTTCTTTCTTCTTCCTTTCTTCCTTCTTTCTCTCTTCTTTCTTTCTTCTTTCTTCTTTCTTTCTGCTTTCTTTCTTCTTTCTTTCTTTCTTCTTTCTCTCTTCTTTCTCTCTTTCTTCTTTCTTTCTTCTTTCTTTATTCTTTCTTTCTTTCTTCTTTCTTTCTTCTTTCTTAATTCTTTTTTTCTTTTTATTTCTTCTTCGTTTCTTTCTTCATTCTTCCTTTCTTCCTTCTTTCTTTCTTCTTTCTTTCTTCTTTCTTACTTCTTTCTTTCTTCTTTCTTCTTTCTTTCTTTCTTCTTTATTTATTTCTTCATTCTTTCTTCTTTCTTTAGTCTTTCTTTCTTCTTTCTTTTTTCTTTCTCTCTTTCTTCTTTCTTTATTCTTTCTTTCCTCTTTCTTTATTTCTTCTCTCTTTCTTCTTTCTTTCTTCTTTTTTTCTTTTTATTTCTTCTTCGTTTCTTTCTTCATTCTTTCTTTCTTCTTTCTTTCTTCTTTCTTTCTTCCTTCTTGCTCTCTTTTTTCTTTCTTTCTTCTTTCTTCTTTCTTTCTTCTTTCTTTCTTCTTTCTTTCTTCTTTCTTTCTTCTTTCTTTTTCACTTCTTTCTTTCTTACTTCTTTCTCCTTTCTTTCTTCTTTCTTTCTTCTTTTTCTTTCTTTCTTACTTCTTTCTTTCTTACTGCTTTCTTATTTCTTTCTTCTTTCTTCTTTCTTCTTTCTTACTTCTTTCTTTCTTCTTTCTTTCTTCTTTCTTTATTCTTAATTTCTTCTTCCTTTCTTCTTCCTTTCTTTCTTCTTTCTTTCTTCTTTCTTTCTACTTTCTTTCTTCTTTCTTCTATCTTTCCTCTTTCTTTCTTCTTCCTTTCTTTCTTACTTCTTTCTTACTTCTTTCTTACTTCTTTCTTACAACTTCTTTCTTTCTTTCATACTTCTTACTTCTTTTTTCTTACTTCTTTCTTTCTTCTTTCTTCTTTCTTCCCTCTTTCTTTTTTTTTTCTTCTTTTCTTCTTCTTACTTTCTTCTTTCTTTAGTCTTTTTTCTTCTTTTTTTTTTCTTTCTTTCTTTCTTCTTTCTTTCTTCTGTCTTTCTTCTTTGTTTCTTCTTTGTTTCTTCTTTCTTTATTCTTCCTTTCTTCTTCCTTTCTTCTTCCTTTCTTTCTTCCTTCTTTCTTACTTCTTTCTTACAACTTCTTTCTTTCTTTCTTACTTCTTACTTCTTTTTTCTTACTTCTTTCTTTCTTCTTTCTTCTTTCTTTCTTCTTTCTTTTTTTTTTCTTCTTTCTTTCTTCTTTCTTTCTTCTTTCTTTAGTCTTTCTTTCTTCTTTTTTTCTTTTTATTTCCTCTTCGTTTCTTTCTTCATTCTTTCTTTCTTCTTTCTTTCTTCTTCCTTTCTTCCTTCTTTCTCTCTTCTTTCTTTCTGTCTTCTTTCTTCTTTCTTTCTTCTTTCTTTCTTCTTTCTTTCTTCTTTCTCCCTTTCTTTCTTCTTTCTTTCTTCTTTCTTCTTTCTTTATTCTTTCTCTCTTTCTTCCTTTTTTATTCTTTCTTTCTTCTTTCTTTCTTCTTTCTTTCTTCTTTCTTTCTTCTTTCTTTCGTTCTTCTTTCTTTCCTCTTGCTTTCTTTCTTCTTTCTTTCTTCTTTCTTCTTTCTTTCTTCTTTCTTTCTTTATTTTTTCTTTCTTCTTTCTTTCTTCTTTCTTTCTTATTTCTATCTTATTTCTTTCTTTTTTCTTTCTTTCTTACTTCTTTCTTACTTCTTTCTTTCTTCTTTCTTCTTTCTTCTTTCTTTCTTACTTCTTCTTTCTTACTTCTTTCTTATTTCTTTCTTCTTTCTTCTTTCTTTCTTTTTTGTTTCTTCTTTCTTTCTTCTTTCTTTCTTCTTTCTTTCTTACTTCTTTCTTACAACTTCTTATTTTCTTTCTTACTTCTTACTTCTTTTTTCTTACTTCTTTCTTTCTTCTTTCTTCTTTCTTTACTCTTTCTTCTTTCTTTCTTCTTTCTTTCTTTCTCTCTTCTTTCTTTCTTTTTCTTTCTTTCTTCTTTCTTTCGTCTATCTTTCTTCTTTCTTTTTTCTTTCTCTCTTTCTTCTTTCTTTCTTCTTTCTTTCCTCTTTCTTTCTTTCTTCTTTTTTTTCTTTTTATTTCTTCTTCGTTTCTTTCTTCATTCTTTCTTTCTTCTTTCTTTCTTCTTCATTTCTTCTTTCTTTCTTACTTCTGTCTTTCTTCCTTCTTTCTTATTTCTTTCTTCTTTCTTCTTTCTTTCTTCTTTCTTTCATCTTTCTTTCTTCTTTCTTTCTTCTTTCTTTCTTCTTTCTTTCTTCTTTCTTTCTTCTTTATTTCTTTCTTCTTAATTTCTTTCTTTCATTCTTCTTTCTTTCTTCTTTCTTTCTTCTTTCTTTCTTCTTTCTTTCTTCTTACTTTCTTCTTACTTTCTTCTTTCCTCTTTCTTTCATCTTTCTTTCTTTCTTCTTTCTTTCTTCTCTCTTTCTTCTTACTTCTTTCTTTCTTCTTTCTTTTTTCTTTCTTCTTTCTGCTTTCTTTCTTTTTCCTTTCTTTCTTTCTTCTTTCTTCTTCCTTTCTTTCTTCTTTCTTCCTTCTTTCTTCTTTCTTTCGTCTTTCCTTCTTACTTCTTTCTGTCCTACTTCTTTCTTATTTCTTTCTTCATTCTTCTTTCTTTCTTCTTTCTTTCTTCATTCTTTCTTCTTTCTTTCTTCTTTCTTTCTTCTTTCTTCTTTCTTCTTTCTTTCTGCTTTCATTTTGCTTTCTTCTTTCTGCTTTCTTTCTTCTTTCTTTCTTCTTTCTTTCTTCTTTATTTCTTTCTTCTAAATTTCTTTCTTTCATTCTTCTTTCTTTCTTCTTTCTTTCTTCTTTCTTACTTCTTTCTTTCTTTCATCTTTCTTTCTTCTTTCTTCTTTCTTTCTTCTTTCATTCTTTATTTTCTTTGTTTCCTCTTTATTTCTTCTTTTTTTCTTCTTTCTGTCTTTCTTCTTTCTTTCTTCTTTCTCTCTTCTTTCTTTCTTTCTTTCTTTCTTTCTTTCTTTCTTTCTTTCTTTCTTTCTTTCTTTCTTTCTTTCTTTCTTTCTTTCTTTCTTTCTTTCTTTCTTTCTTTCTTCTTTCTTTCTTCTTTCCTTCTTCTTTCTTGCTTCTTTCTTGCTTCTTTCTTTCTTTTTTCGTAATTTGTTTCTTTCATTCTTCTTTCTTTCATCTTTATTTCTTCTTTCTTTCTTCTTTCTTTCTTACTTCTTTCTTCTTTCTTTCTTCTATCTTTCATCTTTCTTTCTTCTTTCTTTCTTTCTTCTTTTTTCATCCTTCTTTCTTCTTTCTTTCTTCTATCTTTCTTCTTTCTTTCTTCTTTCTTACTTCTTTTTTATTTCTTTCTTTCTTCATTCTTTCTTACTTCTTTCTTTCTTCTTTCTTCCTTCCTTCTTTCTTTCTTCTTTCTTTCTTCTTTCTTTCTTTTTTCTTTCTTTCTTATTTCTTTCTTTTTTTTCTTTTTTCTTTCTTTCTTATTTCTTTCTTTTTTTTTCTTTCTTCTTTCACTTTTCTTTCTTTCTTCTTTCCTTCTTTCTTTCTTCTTTCTTTCTTCTTTCTTCTTCCTTTCTTCTTTCATTTTGCTTTCTTCTTTCTGCTTTCTTTCTTCTTTCTTCTTTCTTTCTTCTTTCTTTTTTCCTTCTTTCTTCTTTCTTCTTTCCTTCTTCTTACTTTCTGCTTTCTTTCTTCTTTCTTTCTTTCTTCTTTCTTTCTTCTTTCTTATTTCATTTTTCTTTCTTCTTTCTTTCTTCTTTCTTTCTTCTTTCTTTCTTTTTTCTTTCATTCTTCTTTCTTACTTCTTTCTTTCCTACTTCTTTCTTACTTCTTTCTTTCTTCTTTCTTTCTTCTTCCTTTATTCTTACTTTCTTCTTCCTTTCTTCTTCCTTTATATCTTCTTTCTTTCTTCTTTCTTTCTTACATCTTTCTTTCTTCTTTCTTCTTTCTTTCTTTCTTCTTTCTTCCTTTCTTCTTTCATTCTTCTTTCTTTCTTCTTTCTTTCTTCTTTCTTTCTTTCTTTCTTCTTTCTTTCTTCTTTCTTTCGTCTTTCTTTCTTCTTTCTTTTTTCTTTCTCTCTTTCTTCTTTCTTTCCTCTTTCTTTCTTTCTTCTTTCTTTCTTCTTTCTTCTTTCTTTATTCTTTTTATCTTTTTATTTCTTCTTCGTTTCTTTCTTCATTCTTTCTTTCTTCTTTCTTTCTTCTTCCTTTCTTCCTTCTTTCTCTCTTCTTTCTTTCTTACTTCTTTCTTCTTTCTTTCTTCTTTCTTTCTTCTTTCTTACTTCTTTGTTACTTCTTTCTTACTTCTTTCTTTCTTACTTCTTTCTTTCTTCTTTCTTTTTTTCTTTCTTTCTTCTTTCTTTCTTACTTCTTTCTTACTTCTTTCTTACTCGTTTCTTTCTTCTTTCTTTCTTCTTTCTTTCTTTTTTCTTTCTTCTTTCTTTTTTCTTTCTTTCTTTCTTCTTTCTTTCTTCTTTCTTTCATCTTTCTTTCTTTCTTGTTTCTTTCATTCTTTCTTCTTTCTTTCTTCTTGCTTTCTTCTTTCTTTCTTCTTGCTTTCTTCTTTCTTCCTTCTTTCTTCCTTCTTTCTTTCTTCTTTCTTTCTTCTTTCTTTCTTCTTTCTTTCTTCTTTCTTTCTTACTTCTTTCTTCTTTCTTTCTTAGTTCTTTCTCTCTTCTTTCTTTCTTCTTTCTTTCTTCTTTCTTTCCTTCTTCTTTATTTCTTTCTTATTTCTTTCTTTCTTTCTTTCTTTTTACTCTCTTCTTTCCTTCTTCTTATCTTTCTTTTTTCTTTCTTTTTTCTTACTTCTTTCTTACTTGTTTCTTACTTGTTTCTTACTTCTTTTGTTCTTCTTTCTTTCTTCTTTCTTTCTTCCTTCTTTCTTTCTTCTTTCTTCCTTTCTTCTTTCTTTCTTTCTTCTTTCTTTCCTTCTTTCTTTCTTCTTTCTTTCTTCTTTCTTTCTTCTTACTTTCTTTCTTCTTTCTTTCTTCTTTCGTTCTTCGTTCTTTCTTTCTTCTTTCTTTCTTCTTTCTTCCTTTCTTCTTTCTTTCTTCTTTCTTTCTTCTTTCTTTCTTGTTTCTTTATTTTTTCAATCTTTCTTCTTTCTTTCTTCTTTCATTCTTCTTTCTTTCTTCTTTCTTTCTTCTTTCTTTCTCTCTTCTTTCTTTCTTTCTTCTTTCTTTCTTTTTTCTTTCTTCTTCCTTTCTTCTTTTTTTTTCTTCTTTCTTCTTTCTTTCTTCTTTCTTTCCTTCTTACTTCTTTATTACTTCTTTCTTCTTTTTTTATCTCTTCTTTCTTTCTTCTTTCTTTCTTCTTTCTTCTTTCTTTCTTTCTTCTTTCTTTCTTCTTTCTTTCTTCTTTCTCACTTCTTTCTTACTACTTTCTTTCTTCTTTCTTTCTTCTTTATTTCTTCTTCTTTCATTCTTTCTTCTTTCTTTCTTCTTTCTTTCTTTTTTTGTTCTTTGTTCTTTCTTTCTTGTTTCTTTCTTTCTTCTTTCTTTCTTTCTATTCTTTCCTTCTTTCTTACTTCTTTCATTCTTCTTTCTTTATTCTTTCTTTCTTCTTTCTTTCTTTCATCTTCCTTTCTTCTTTCTTTCTTTCTTCTTTCATTCTTCTTTCTTTCTTTCTTCTTTCTTTCTTCTTTCTTACTTCTTTCTTTCTTTCTTCTTTCTTTCTTCTTCCTTTCTTTCTTCTTTCTTTCTTCTTTCTTTCTTTGTTCTTTCTTTCTTCTTTCTTCTTTATTTCTTCTTTCTTTCTCTCTTCATTATTACTTTCTTCTTTCTTTCTTCTTTCTTTCTTCCTTCTTTCTCTCTTCTTTCTCTCTTTCTTCTTTCTTCTTTCTTACTTCTTTCTTACTTCTTCTTTGTTATTACTTTCTTTCTTCTTTCTTTCTCCTTTCTTTCTTCTTTCTCTCTTCATTCTTTCTTCTTTCTTTCTTACTTCTTTCTTACTTCTTTCTTTCTTCTTTTTTTTTCTTTCTTCCTTCTTACTTCTTCTTTCTTCTTTCATTCTTTCTTTCTTCTTTCTTTCTTCTTTCTTTCTTCTTTTTTTCTTCTTTCTTTCTTCATTCTTTCTTCTATCTTTATTCTTTGTTTCTTCTTTCTTTCTTCTTTCCTTCTTCTCTCTGACTTTTTTCTTTCTTTCTTCTTTCTATCTTCTTTCTCTCTTTCTTTCTTTCTTTCTTCTTTCTTTCTTCTGTCTTACTTCTTTGTTACTTCTTTCTTACTTCTTTCTTTCTTCTTTCTTTCCTCTTTCTTTCTTTCTTCTTTCTTTCTTCTTTCTTCTTTCTTTCTTCTTTTTATCTTTTTATTTCTTCTTCGTTTCTTTCTTCATTCTTTCTTTCTTCTTTCTTTCTTCTTCCTTTCTTCCTTCTTTCTCTCTTCTTTCTTTCTTACTTCTTTCTTCTTTCTTTCTTCTTTCTTTCTTCTTTCTTACTTCTTTCTTACTTCTTTCTTACTTCTTTCTTTCTTACTTCTTTCTTTCTTCTTTCTTTTTTTCTTTCTTTCTTCTTTCTTTCTTACTTCTTTCTTACTTCTTTCTTACTCGTTTCTTTCTTCTTTCTTTCTTCTTTCTTTCTTTTTTCTTTCTTCTTTCTTTTTTCTTTCTTTCTTTCTTCTTTCTTTCTTCTTTCTTTCATCTTTCTTTCTTTCTTGTTTCTTTCATTCTTTCTTCTTTCTTTCTTCTTGCTTTCTTCTTTCTTTCTTCTTGCTTTCTTCTTTCTTCCTTCTTTCTTCCTTCTTTCTTTCTTCTTTCTTTCTTCTTTCTTTCTTCTTTCTTTCTTCTTTCTTTCTTACTTCTTTCTTCTTTCTTTCTTAGTTCTTTCTCTCTTCTTTCTTTCTTCTTTCTTTCTTCTTTCTTTCCTTCTTCTTTATTTCTTTCTTATTTCTTTCTTTCTTTCTTTCTTTTTACTCTCTTCTTCCCTTCTTCTTATCTTTCTGCTTTCTTTCTTTTTTCTTACTTCTTTCTTACTTGTTTCTTACTTGTTTCTTACTTCTTTTGTTCTTCTTTCTTTCTTCTTTCTTTCTTCCTTCTTTCTTTCTTCTTTCTTCCTTTCTTCTTTCTTTCTTTCTTCTTTCTTTCCTTCTTTCTTTCTTCTTTCTTTCTTCTTTCTTTCTTCTTACTTTCTTTCTTCTTTCTTTCTTCTTTCGTTCTTCGTTCTTTCTTTCTTCTTTCTTTCTTCTTTCTTCCTTTCTTCTTTCTTTCTTCTTTCTTTCTTCTTTCTTTCTTGTTTCTTTATTTTTTCAATCTTTCTTCTTTCTTTCTTCTTTCATTCTTCTTTCTTTCTTCTTTCTTTCTTCTTTCTTTCTCTCTTCTTTCTTTCTTTCTTCTTTCTTTCTTTTTTCTTTCTTCTTCCTTTCTTCTTTTTTTTTCTTCTTTCTTCTTTCTTTCTTCTTTCTTTCCTTCTTACTTCTTTATTACTTCTTTCTTCTTTTTTTATCTCTTCTTTCTTTCTTCTTTCTTTCTTCTTTCTTCTTTCTTTCTTTCTTCTTTCTTTCTTCTTTCTTTCTTCTTTCTCACTTCTTTCTTACTACTTTCTTTCTTCTTTCTTTCTTCTTTATTTCTTCTTCTTTCATTCTTTCTTCTTTCTTTCTTCTTTCTTTCTTTTTTTGTTCTTTGTTCTTTCTTTCTTGTTTCTTTCTTTCTTCTTTCTTTCTTTCTATTCTTTCCTTCTTTCTTACTTCTTTCATTCTTCTTTCTTTATTCTTTCTTTCTTCTTTCTTTCTTTCATCTTCCTTTCTTCTTTCTTTCTTTCTTCTTTCATTCTTCTTTCTTTCTTTCTTCTTTCTTTCTTCTTTCTTACTTCTTTCTTTCTTTCTTCTTTCTTTCTTCTTCCTTTCTTTCTTCTTTCTTTCTTCTTTCTTTCTTTGTTCTTTCTTTCTTCTTTCTTCTTTATTTCTTCTTTCTTTCTCTCTTCATTATTACTTTCTTCTTTCTTCTTTCTTTCTTCCTTCTTTCTCTCTTCTTTCTCTCTTTCTTCTTTCTTCTTTCTTACTTCTTTCTTACTTCTTCTTTGTTATTACTTTCTTTCTTCTTTCTTTCTCCTTTCTTTCTTCTTTCTCTCTTCATTCTTTCTTCTTTCTTTCTTACTTCTTTCTTACTTCTTTCTTTCTTCTTTTTTTTTCTTTCTTCCTTCTTACTTCTTCTTTCTTCTTTCATTCTTTCTTTCTTCTTTCTTTCTTCTTTCTTTCTTCTTTTTTTCTTCTTTCTTTCTTCATTCTTTCTTCTATCTTTATTCTTTGTTTCTTCTTTCTTTCTTCTTTCCTTCTTCTCTCTGACTTTTTTCTTTCTTTCTTCTTTCTATCTTCTTTCTCTCTTTCTTTCTTTCTTTCTTCTTTCTTTCTTCTGTCTTACTTCTTTGTTACTTCTTTCTTACTTCTTTCTTTCTTCTTTCTTTCCTCTTTCTTTCTTTCTTCTTTCTTCTTTCTTTCTTCTTTTTATCTTTTTATTTCTTCTTCGTTTCTTTCTTCATTCTTTCTTTCTTCTTTCTTTCTTCTTCCTTTCTTCCTTCTTTCTCTCTTCTTTCTTTCTTACTTCTTTCTTCTTTCTTTCTTCTTTCTTTCTTCTTTCTTACTTCTTTCTTACTTCTTTCTTACTTCTCTCTTTCTTACTTCTTTCTTTCTTCTTTCTTTTTTTCTTTCTTTCTTCTTTCTTTCTTACTTCTTTCTTACTTCTTTCTTACTCGTTTCTTTCTTCTTTCTTTCTTCTTTCTTTCTTTTTTCTTTCTTCTTTCTTTTTTCTTTCTTTCTTTCTTCTTTCTTTCTTCTTTCTTTCATCTTTCTTTCTTTCTTGTTTCTTTCATTCTTTCTTCTTTCTTTCTTCTTGCTTTCTTCTTTCTTTCTTCTTGCTTTCTTCTTTCTTCCTTCTTTCTTCCTTCTTTCTTTCTTCTTTCTTTCTTCTTTCTTTCTTCTTTCTTTCTTCTTTCTTTCTTACTTCTTTCTTCTTTCTTTCTTAGTTCTTTCTCTCTTCTTTCTTTCTTCTTTCTTTCTTCTTTCTTTCCTTCTTCTTTATTTCTTTCTTCTTTCTTTCTTTCTTTCTTTCTTTTTACTCTCTTCTTTCCTTCTTCTTATCTTTCTGCTTTCTTTCTTTTTTCTTACTTCTTTCTTACTTGTTTCTTACTTGTTTCTTACTTCTTTTGTTCTTCTTTCTTTCTTCTTTCTTTCTTCCTTCTTTCCTTCTTCTTTCTTCCTTTCTTCTTTCTTTCTTTCTTCTTTCTTTCCTTCTTTCTTTCTTCTTTCTTTCTTCTTTCTTTCTTCTTACTTTCTTTCTTCTTTCTTTCTTCTTTCGTTCTTCGTTCTTTCTTTCTTCTTTCTTTCTTCTTTCTTCCTTTCTTCTTTCTTTCTTCTTTCTTTCTTCTTTCTTTCTTGTTTCTTTATTTTTTCAATCTTTCTTCTTTCTTTCTTCTTTCATTCTTCTTTCTTTCTTCTTTCTTTCTTCTTTCTTTCTCTCTTCTTTCTTTCTTTCTTCTTTCTTTCTTTTTTCTTTCTTCTTCCTTTCTTCTTTTTTTTTCTTCTTTCTTCTTTCTTTCTTCTTTCTTTCCTTCTTACTTCTTTATTACTTCTTTCTTCTTTTTTTATCTCTTCTTTCTTTCTTCTTTCTTTCTTCTTTCTTCTTTCTTTCTTTCTTCTTTCTTTCTTCTTTCTTTCTTCTTTCTCACTTCTTTCTTACTACTTTCTTTCTTCTTTCTTTCTTCTTTATTTCTTCTTCTTTCATTCTTTCTTCTTTCTTTCTTCTTTCTTTCTTTTTTTGTTCTTTGTTCTTTCTTTCTTGTTTCTTTCTTTCTTCTTTCTTTCTATTCTTTCCTTCTTTCTTACTTCTTTCATTCTTCTTTCTTTATTCTTTCTTTCTTCTTTCTTTCTTTCATCTTCCTTTCTTCTTTCTTTCTTTCTTCTTTCTTTATTCTTTCATTCTTTATTCTTTCTTTCTTCTTTCATTCTTCTTTCTTTCTTTCTTCTTTCATTCTTCTTTCTTTCTTTCTTCTTTCTCTCTTCTTTCTTACTTCTTTCTTTCTTTCTTCTTTCTTTCTTCTTCCTTTCTTTCTTCTTTCTTTCTTCTTTCTTTCTTTGTTCTTTCTTTCTTCTTTCTTCTTTATTTCTTCTTTCTTTCTCTCTTCATTATTTCTTTCTTCTTTCTTTCTTCTTTCTTTCTTCCTTCTTTCTCTCTTCTTTCTCTCTTTCTTCTTTCTTCTTTCTTACTTCTTTCTTACTTCTTTGTTGGGACATGGCTAATAGAGAAGGGGCATGGCTCTATTGATCCGTTGTATCAGGAGAATTCTGTTCTAAGTTAGCATGAGTAGGCCTCAGTTAGCATGAGTTTGGTGTAGCATTGTGGAAAAGTACTGAGCGGTTGCTCTCTGGTTCAGCTGAGCGTTTAGATAAACAAGCTGGGGAATTATCTCTAGCAGGGTGAGAAGGTTGCATTCCAGAGAAACCACAAGAAGGTTGAGCTCATTATGTATACTATCCAATCAATAGAAGACGAGTAGGCATAATTATTGTATACTATCCAATTAATAGAAGACGAGTAGGCATAATTACTGTATACTATCCAATTAATAGGTGACGAGTATGCATAATTATTGTAAGTCTTATATAAATCAGCTTAGTGCATCAATAAAGTTGAGGTATGCTTATCACTCATATTGGGTCGACCGCATTCCTTCCTCCGTCCGCTCGGGTCTGGAACTCTGATGGAATTTTTCTCTCGGCAATTGGCGCCCGAACCGGCGATCCGAAGCGGCGGATAGAAGCAAAAGGCACCGGGAGAGCAGCGACCGGCGGGCAAGATCGACCGAACACTTTGCTGCGGTGTGTCGTCTCCGAAGCCTGAACCGACTGAAGTTCGCCAGTGCTGGGCTACAGGAAACAAGGGCTGCAAGAGGTCTCTTAATTTAGCAAGAGGTACCGTACTATAATGATGAATAACGGGGAAATAGATTAAAAATGATGAATAACGGAGAGATAGATAACAGAGAAACGGATTAAAAGTGATAGATAACAGAGAAACGGATTAAAAGTGATGAATAACGGAGAAACGGGTTAAAATGATGAATAACAGAGAAATGGATTTAGAAGTAGCCCTAGATTTATTACAAAGCTTTTTAGAAAAGCGAGGTGTTGATCATAGTTACGTTAAACAGCTAGCTGGTCTAGTAACATTGGGAAAAACTAAAGGCTGTTTTCAGGATCCTGATTTATTGTTTGATGAAGGAGAATGGAGGAAATTGGGGGATGTGTTGTGGGATATGATCATAGACGAGGATAAAACAGCTAAGAAACTGATGAAACCGTGGAGGGAAGTAATTAATAATATTAAGCGTCATAAACTGGAGAAGAATTTAGCCGCGGTAGCTTCACAAAAACTCGGCAAAATGGAGCCTTCCGCTCCGCCGATGGAAACAGACATATCTGCGTTTTCAGGGGGGCCAACGCTGCCACCCTCAGGACAAGACGATTTGTTATTTAGTACATGTAAGGCTCCTGTTTCTCCGTGCTGGCAATCGGTGTGTGTAAAAAAGAAAGCAGAGTTGAGTTCTAGTTGGAATGTAGATCAAGTACAGCAGTCGCAGCAGCAGAAACAAAGTTGTGAGGAGTATAACGATCGGAAAGCTATAAGTGAGTCAGAGATGGAGAAAGTTGTAAAGGATACATCTAAGAGACCAGTCAGGTGTCCAGCACTAGTTAATTGGAAAAAGGTAATGGAGGATGCTGCAGACAATGGAGATTTTGGGCCAGATTCACCTTTTGCGTTCCCCGCACTATTTGAGCGAGATAGATATGGAGATATGCACGGGCACTATAATCCGATTAGTTGGAAATTATTGTCGCAGTTGAGAGCTACAGTTTCGGAATCAGGGTTGCATGGAGAGCCGACTAAACAGCTTTTAAACTATTTGTTTGGGAGTACGTTATTGTGTCCAGAAGATATTAAGGTAATAATGAGAATGATAATGACACAGTCACAGTTGTTATTGTGGCAAGCACATTGGCAGAGATTTTGTGAGGCTTCTGTACAGCAAGCGAGAAATCCTAATGATCCTTTAAGTGATGTAACGGTAGAACAGTTAATGGGGTTAGGACCATTCCTTCAAGTTCGAGCTCAATTAGAAATGGGCCCCGAAAAATGTGCTGAGGCTATGAGAACAGCTCGAGAAGCCATTGAGCATGTTAAAACATCACAGCCATCTCCGTCGTACATGAGTATTAAGCAAGAAAGGGATGAATCATTTGCACAATTTATAGACAGGATTACTTCAGCAATAGAACAATCAGATGTACCAGGCTGGATGAGGGCAGCTTTGTTAAGACAGTGTGCATTGCAGAATGCAAATTCAGTAACTAGAGGTATCTTAGTGACGTTACCTGCAGACGCTACCATAGAAGCTATGTTAGACAGAATGAGCAGAGTTCCGGTAGGGCCACAAGCCATGATGGTAGAGGCTATGGAGAAGCTAGGGAGAGACCTCCTGCAAGCCCAGCAACAGGCATTTGCTGCATTAGCCCCGCTACGTGCTACTCCTGTGGAAGTAGAAAGACGACCACGCCCGAATGAGGGAAGACAGAGTAATAAATGCTTCAGATGTGGAAAAGAAGGTCACTTTCGCCGTGACTGCCGGGTGCCTCGAGTTTGGTGTGAGAACTGTAAATCTAGCGGTCATAATACTGAAGCATGTTTCTCGGGAAACGGGAGAATGAGCGCGCCGAGCCGCCGCGCTCCGACAAAAGTGGCAGCTCCAGCAATCGAAACACCAGAGGATCTACAGAGAGAGCACCACATGACAGTGACAGCTGCTCCACTGGTACGCTCCAACCTGCAACAGCCGGGAGCCTCGGACTGGACTTGGCAACCTCAGTAGATATCAGTTTGATCGATCAGCGGCCACAAAAGATACCATCCACCTTTAAAGGACCTTTAATAATTAATGGACAATCACAAGGGGCATTGTTAATTGGTCGTTCGTCGAGTGGTATGAAAGGCCTTACGATTATCCCGGGACTTATTGATGCCGATTACAAAGGGATTGTACAAATTATGGTTCAGACACTGTTTCCTCCGATTTTCATTCCGAAGGGTAGTCAAATAGCACAATTGATACCACTTCCGCAATTAACAAAGGACATGACGCCAGCATTATCTTCAGAAAGAGGAGGTGGTGGATTTGGATCGACAGGACCTGCTGTGATGCTAACTATGTCAATGAGCCGGCGACCAACTGCGTCAGTTCGAATGGAATCTAGAGGACAATCTATTTTACTTACAATGTTACTGGACACTGGGGCTGATTTGACCATCGTAGATGAGGGCGCCTGGCCTCAGGATTGGCCAACAAAACCTATGGACGGGGGCGTTGAAGGAGTAGGAGGTCATTCATCAGTACGTCAAAGTATTGAACGTATTCTGTTCATCATAGACGGGAGAAAAGCCAATACATTTGTTACAGTAATGACTCTTCCTGCAGGTGTAAATGGACTAATAGGTCGAGATATACTGGATCAGCTAGGAGTCATTTTGACAACTGAAAGGGCTTTTCGCTAACGGTCACTGCAAAATGGGCTTTCCCGATCCCTCTTAAATGGACTTCAGATGACCCTGTATGGATCGAGCAGTGGCCGTTAAAGATGGAAAGTCTTGCAGCAGCACATCAGTTGGTACAAGAACAGTTTGATCAAGGACATTTGCAACTGTCAACAAGCCCATGGAATACGCCTATATTTGTGATTAAGAAAAAATCAGGAAAGTTCCGACTGCTTCATGATTTGAGAGCTGTAAATGCACAAATGCAACCGATGGGAGCATTACAACCTGGTCTTCCGAATCCGGCAATGCTTCCTGAACACTGGAAGTTGTTAATTGTGGATTTGAAGGATTGCTTTTTTACTATTTCTTTGCACCACCTTGACACACAGCGATTTGCCTTCACTTTGCCAGCGATTAATAGGGAAGCTCCTGCTCAGCGGTTTGAATGGACTGTGTTACCGCAAGGAATGAAAAATAGTCCGACATTGTGTCAATTGTTTGTGGACAATGCGTTGCGTCCTATTCGTGATGCCTGGCCTACAGCGATGGTGTATCACTACATGGATGATATTCTTATTGCACAAGAACAAGACTTTACTGAGCAACAATTGCAATTTTTACATTGTCAGTTGTATAAGGAGGGTTTAGTAATTGCTAAGGAAAAAATTCAGCGACAAGAACCGTGGTTGTACTTAGGGTGGAAAATTACTGACTCCCAAATTCGACCGCAAAAACCGCATATTACCACAGATATTAGGACACTTCATGATGTTCAGAAACTCATGGGGGATTTACAATGGTTAAGGCCTGTCGTGGGTATTACCAATACGCAGTTAGAGGTGTTACGACCATTGCTGCGTGGAACCGATCCCTCCACTCCGGTGGATCTCTCTATGGAGCAAAAACAAATGATCCAGAATTTAGCTCACTTAATCACATTGGGTTTTACAAGGAGACGTGACCCTGCAATACCTGTAGATTTTTCTGTTTTTCAAACAGATGGTCATTTAATTGGGGCTCTTACACAACATAAAGAGAAAAAGGGGGAGCGGGAGGAATTTGGGATACTTGAATGGGTATTTCCAAAGCTACAGCCAAGAAAGTCAATACAGCAAAAGGTCGAAACCTTAGCAGATTTAATAAGGAAGGGTAGGAAGCGTGTAATTCAGATCACAGGGCAAGAGTTGCAGACAATATATGTTCCGATGAAAAAAGAAGCAATAGAGTGGTACCTTCAGAATAGCGAGGAGTTGTGTGAGTGTTTATTCTCATCAGCTACAACTATATCCTTGTCTCCTGTAAAGGCGGCAATAGTGCAGTTTATTGGTCACAATGAATGGATGCAGAAACCTCTCCGCAGTATATCACCCCTAGAAGATGCCCAGACAGTGTTTACGGATGCAGGAAAAAGGTCCAGAAGAGCTGCAGTTACCTGGATCGCTTGTGGTGAGTGGCACCACCACTTGCTGGAAGCTGTTCCGGGAGATTCCTTGCAGACATTGGAGCTTGCTGCTGTTGTATGGGCCATGGGGAAGTGGAGAGAGGAAACAATTAATATTGTGACCGATTCGCTGTATGTCGCGGGTGTGTTACACAGGATAGAAGATTCTCAGATTAAGGATGTTAAGCAACTGCGTTTGGGAGAACTGTTTAGACAGTTGCGTACATTAATTCAAGGAAGAACAAAACCATATGCAGTGATTCACATCCGTAGTCATATGTGGGATTGTGGCCTTGGGGAAGGGAATGCTAGAGCAGATAGGTTGGTAGCATGTTCTGCCCCTGTTAGTGATTTTGCCAAGGCTAGAGAATCACATAGTGTGTTCCATCAGAACGCGAAAGGATTACATTCACAGTTTAAGATCACTGTAGAGGAAGCTAAGGGAATTGTACGGACTTGCCCTCAGTGTAGTCATCATGGTTCTGGTCTAGGCGTAGGGGTTAATCCTAGGGGGTTGGGTCCTAATGAGATCTGGCAAATGGACGTGACGCATGTGCCCTCAATGGGTAGGCTCAAATATGTACATATTACAGTTGATACATATAGTCATTTTGTATGGGCAACGCCACAGGCAGGGGAAAAAGCTAGTCATGTAATTCGTCACTTGACGGCGTGTTTTGCTGTAATGGGGGTACCAGCACAGATTAAAACGGATAATGGGCCAGCTTATTGTAGTGAGAAGATGCGTAAATTCTGTCAGTTATGGGGAGTACAACATGTTACAGGGATTCCACATTCCCCAACGGGACAAGCAATTGTAGAGAGAATGAATCAAACGCTGAAGCAATATTTGCAGAAATTTCAAAGTATCACGGACAGTCAAGAAAGGGTTATGAAAACATTGTTTGTTTTAAATTACCTCTGTATATTTGGATCAGATGAGGAGCCACCAGTAAAAGTGCATTCAGGTCTCTCAAAGAAAGTAACTGTTCAAATGAAGGTGTTTTATCGAGACCCAGAAACTGGACAGTGGAAAGGGCCTGCAGAAGTTCAATACATTGGCAGAGGATACATGTGTGTACTTACTCCTACAGGGCCAAGATGGGTACCTGCAAAATGGACTCGGCCAGCATTAAAGGACTGATGGTGTTTATTTTGACTGCCATTGGTACAACCGCTGTCCCGCATTTGTTGATGAAGCAACAGAACATTTGGTTAACTTGGGCCAATAAGACGCACAATCCTAATTTCTGTCTGAGTCTCGCTTCAGCTCAAGAGCCATTCAAGACGTGTCTAATTGGAATACCTTTATCAGTCAATGAATCTATTGAGATGCTTACAGGACTGTATAATGTGTCTGTTTGGAACAACTGTAATTGTACGGGGAAACCTGATGCTTGTTTAGCTCATTTACCCTTTAATAATGCATCTTGTCGATTAGCTTTCCAATCGCTAGGTGGTGGGCCTCGCTAGGTTTTCCTTCATGGCTGTTGTCATTCTTTAAACCAGTATTGGTAGGAATTGCTTTTATTTTGCTTATATTGCTTATTGGTATGTGTTGTCTTTCATGTATTAGGCAATTATGTTTAAAGATAATTGATGCTACTTTTCGCAAGGAAGTGTTATTAGCCCAAAGAGAAAAAGGGGGAATTGTTGGGACATGGCTAATAGAGAAGGGGCATGGCTCTATTGATCCGTTGTATCAGGAGAATTCTGTTCTAAGTTAGCATGAGTAGGCCTCAGTTAGCATGAGTTTGGTGTAGCATAGTGGAAAAGTACTGAGCGGTTGCTCTCTGGTTCAGCTGAGCGTTTAGATAAACAAGCTGGGGAATTATCTCTAGCAGGGTGAGAAGGTTGCATTCCAGAGAAACCACAAGAAGGTTGAGCTCATTATGTATACTATCCAATCAATAGAAGACGAGTAGGCATAATTATTGTATACTATCCAATTAATAGAAGACGAGTAGGCATAATTACTGTATACTATCCAATTAATAGGTGACGAGTATGCATAATTATTGTAAGTCTTATATAAATCAGCTTAGTGCATCAATAAAGTTGAGGTATGCTTATCACTCATATTGGGTCGACCGCATTCCTTCCTCCGTCCGCTCGGGTCTGGAACTCTGATGGAATTTTTCTCTCGGCACTTCTTCTTTGTTATTACTTTCTTTCTTCTTTCTTTCTCCTTTCTTTCTACTTTCTCTCTTCATTCTTTCTTCTTTCTTTCTTACTTCTTTCTTACTTCTTTCTTTCTTCTTTTTTTTTCTTTCTTCCTTCTTACTTCTTCTTTCTTCTTTCATTCTTTCTTTCTTCTTTCTTTCTTCTTTCTTTCTTCTTTTTTTCTTCTTTCTTTCTTCATTCTTTCTTCTATCTTTATTCTTTGTTTCTTCTTTCTTTCTTCTTTCCTTCTTCTCTCTTACTTTCTTCTTTCATTCTTCTTTCTATCTTCTTTCTCTCTTTCTTTCTTTGTTTCTTCTTTCTTTCTTCTGTCTTACTTCTTTGTTACTTCTTTCTTACTTCTTTCTTTCTTCTTTCTTTTTTCTTTCTTTTTTCTTTCTTTCTTTCTTTCTTTCTTTCTTTCTTTCTTCATTCTTCCTTTCTTCTTTCTTTCTTTGTTCTTTCTTTCTTCTTTCTTTCTTTCTTTCTTTCTTTCTTTCTCTCTTTCTTCTTTCTTTCTTCTTTCTTTCTTCTTTGTTTCCTTTTTCTTTCTTCTCTCTTTCTTTCTTCTTTCTTTTTTCTTTCCTTCATTCTTCTTTCTTTCTTTCTTCTTTCTTTCTTTCTTTCTTCTTTCTTTCCTCTTTCTTTCTTACTTCTTTCTTTCTTTCTTCTCTCTTTCTCCTTCCTTTCGTCTTTCTTTCTTCTTTCTTTCTTCTTTCTTTCTTACTTCTTTCTTTCTTCTTTGTTTCTTCTTTCTTTCTTCCTTCTTTCTTTCTTCTTTCTTTCTTTCTTTCTTCTTTCTTTCTTCATTCTTTCTTCTTTCTTTCTTCTTTCCTCTTTCTTTCTTTCTTCTTTCTTTCTTCTTTCTTTCTTGCTTCTTTCTTTCTTTCTTCTTCCTTTCTTTCTTCTTTCTTTCTTCTTTCTTTCTTCTTTCTTTCGTCTTTCTTTCTTCTTTCTCTCTTCTTTCTTCTTTCTTTCTTTCTTCTTTCTTTCTTCTTTCTTTCTTCTTTTTTCTTTCTTTCTTTCTTCTTTCTTTCTTCTTACTTCGTTCTTTCTTCTTACAACTTCTTTCTTTCTTCTTTCTTTCTTCTTTCTTTCTTCTTTCTTTCTTATTTGTTCTTTCTTTCTTTCTTCTTTCTTTCTTCTTTCTTTCTTCTTTCTTTCTTCTTTTTTCTTTCTTTCTTTCTTCTTTCTTTCTTCTTAGTTCGTTCTTTCTTCTTTCTTTCTTTCTTCTTTCTTTCTTTCTTCTTTCTTTCTTCTTTCTTTATTTTTCCTTTCTTTCTTCTTTCTTTTTTCTTTCTTTCTTTCTTCTTTCTTTCTTTCATCTTTGTTCTTTCTTTCTTTCTTCTTTCTTTCTTCTTTCTTTCATCATTCTTTCTTTCTTGTTTCTTTCTTTCTTTCTTCTTTCTTCCTTCTTTCTTCCTTCTTTCTTTCTTCTTTCTTTCTTCTTTCTTTCTTCTTTCTTTCTTCTTTCTTTCCTTCTTCTTTCTTTCTTTCTTATTTCTTTCTTTCTTTCTTTCTTTTTACTCTCTTCTTTCCTTCTTCTTATCTTTCTGCTTTCTTTCTTCTTTCTTACTTCTTTCTTACTTGTTTCTTACTTGTTTCTTACTTCTTTTGTTCTTCTTTCTTTCTTCTTTCTTTCTTCTTTCTTTCTTTCTTCTTTCTTTCCTTCTTTCTTTCCTCTTTCTTTCTTCTTTCTTTCTTCTCACTTTCTTTCTTCTTTCTTTCTTTCTTTTTTCATTCTTCGTTCTTTCTTTCTTCGTTCTTTCTTCTTTCTTCTTTTCTTCTTTCTTTCTTCTTTCTTTCTTCTTTCTTTCTTTCTTCTTTCTTCTTTATTTCTTCTTTCTTCCTCTCTTCATTCCTTCTTTCTTCTTTCTTTCTTCTTTCTTTCTTCCTTCTTTCTCTCTTCTTTCTTTCTTTCTTCTTTCTTCTTTCTTCTTTCTTTCTTCTTTCTTTCTTCTTTATTTCTTCTTTCTTACTTCTTTCTCACTTCTTTCTTTCTTCTTTCCTTCTTCTTTCTTTATTAATTCTTTCTTACTTCTTTCTTAGTTCTTCTTTGTTATTTCTTTCTTTCTTCTTTCTTTCTTCTTTCTCCTTTCTTTCGTCTTTCTTTCTTCTTTCTTTCTTCTTTCTTTCTTACTTCTTTCTTCTTTAATTCTTCTTTCATTCTTCTTTCTTTCTTTCATTCTTCTTTCTTTCTTCATTCTTTCTTCTTTCTTTCTTCTTTCCTCTTTCTTTCTTTCTTCTTTCTTTCTTATTTCTTTCTTCTTTCTTTCTTCTTTCTTCTTTCTTTTTTCTTCTTTCTTTCTTCTTTCTTCTTTCTTTCTTCTTTCTTTCATACTTCTTTCTTTCTTCTTTCTTTCTTCTTTCTTTCTTCTTTCTTTCTTCTTTCTTTCTTCTTTCTTTCTTCTTTCTTTCTTCTTTCTTCTTTCTTTCTTCTTTCTTTCTTCTTTCTTTCTTTCTTCTTTCTTTCTTTCTTCTTTCGTTCTTCTTTCTTTCTTCTTTCTTTCTTCTTCCTTTTTTGTTCCTTTCTTACTTCTTTCTTTCTTCTTACTTTCTTTCTTCTTTCTTTCTTTCTTCTTTCTTTCTTCTTTCTCTCTTCTTTATTTCTTCTTTTTTCTTTCTTTCTTTCTTCTTTCTTTCTTCTTACTTCGTTCTTTTATCTTTCTTTCTTTCTTCTTTCTTTCTTTCTTCTTTCTTTCTTCTTTCTTTCTCATTTCTTTCTTCTTTCTTTCTTCTTTCTTTCTTCTTTCTTACTTCTTTCTTTCTTCTTTCTGTCTTCTTTCTTACTTCTTTCTTTCTTTTTTATTTCTTCTTTCTTTCTTTCTTACTTCTTTCTTGTTCTTTTCTTTCTTCTTTTTTTCTTCTTTCTTTCTTTCTTCTTTGGTTCCTCTTTCTTTCTTTCTTTTTTCTTTCTTCTTTCATTCTTCTTTCTTTCTTCTTTCATTCTTTCTTATTTCTTTCTTCTTTCACTCTTCTTTCTTCTTCCTTTCTTCATTCTTTCTTACTTCTTTCTTTCTTCTTTCTTTCTTTCTTCTTTCTTTCTTCTTTCTTTCTTTCTTTCTTCTTTCTTCCTTTTTTCTTACTTCTTTCTTTCTTTCTTCTTTCTTTCTTGCTTTTTTCTTTCTGTTTTCTTTCTTTCTTATTTCTTTCTTCTCTCTTTCTTTCTTCTTTCTTTCTTTCCTCTCTCTTGCTTCTTTCATTCTTCTTTCATTCTTTTTTTTTTTCTACTTCCTTTCCTCTTTCTTTCTTCTTTCTTTCTTCTTTCTTTCTTACTTCTTTCTTACTTCTTTCTTTCTTCTTTCTTTCTTCTTACTTTCTTCTTTCTTTCTTGTTTCTTTCTTCTTTCTTCTTTCTTCTTTCTTCTTTCTTCTTTCTTCTTTCTTCTTTCTTCTTTCTTCTTTCTTCTTTCTTCATTCTTTCTTTCTACTTTCTTTCTTTCTTCTTTCTTTCTTTCTTCTTTCTTTCTCTCTTCTTTCTTCTTTCTCTCTTCTTTCTTTCTTCTCTCTTTCTTTCTTCTTTCTTTCTTTCTTCTTTCTTTCTTCTTTCTTTCTTCTTTCTTTCTTTTTTCTTTCGACTTTCTTTCTACTTTCTTTCTTCTTTCTTTCTTCTTTCTTTCTTACTTCTTTCTTACTTCTTTCTTTCTTTTTTCTTTCTTCTTTCTTTATTCTTTCTTTCTTTTTTCTTTCTTTCTTATTTCTTTCTTTTTTTTTCTTTCTTCTTTCATTTTTCTTTCTTTCTTCTTTCATTCTTCTTTCTTTCTTTCTTATTTCTTTCTTCATTCATTCTTCTTTCTTTCTTCTTTCTTTCTTTCTTCTTTCTTTCTCTCTTCTTTCTTCTTTCTCTCTTCTTTCTTTCTTCTCTCTTTCTTTCTTCTTTCTTTCTTTCTTCTTTCTTTCTTCTTTCTTTCTTCTTTCTTTCTTTTTTCTTTCGACTTTCTTTCTACTTTCTTTCTTCTTTCTTTCTTCTTTCTTTCTTACTTCTTTCTTACTTCTTTCTTTCTTTTTTCTTTCTTCTTTCTTTATTCTTTCTTTCTTTTTTCTTTCTTTCTTATTTCTTTCTTTTTTTTTCTTTCTTCTTTCATTTTTCTTTCTTTCTTCTTTCATTCTTCTTTCTTTCTTTCTTATTTCTTTCTTCATTCTTTCTTCTTTCTTTCTTCTTTCTTTCTTCTTTCTTCTTTATCTCTTTTTTCTTATTTCTTTCTTCTTTCTTTCTTTCTTCTTTCTTTCTTCTTTCTTTCTTCTTTCATTCTTCTTCCTTTCTTTGTTCTTTCTTTCTTCTTTCTTTTTTCTTTCTTTCTTCTTTATTTCTTTCTTCTTTCCTTCTTTCTTCTTTCTTTCTTTCTTTCTCTCTTCTTTCTTTCTTCTTTCTTTCTTCTTTCTTTCTTCTTTCATTCTTTCTTTCTTCTTTCTTTCTTTCTTCTTTCCTTCTTTCTTCTTTCTTTCTTTCTTTCTCTCTTCTTTCTTTCTTCTTTCTTTCTTCATTCTTTCTTTCTTCTTTCTTTCTTTCTTCTTTCCTTCTTTCTTCTTTCTTTCTTTCTTTCTCTCTTCTTTCTTTCTTCTTTCTTTCTTCTTTCTTTCTTTCTTCATTCTTCCTTTCTTCTTTCTTTCTTTGTTCTTTCTTTCTTCTTTCTTTCTTTCTTTCTTTCTTTCTTTCTCTCTTTCTTCTTTCTTTCTTCTTTCTTTCTTCTTTGTTTCCTTTTTCTTTCTTCTCTCTTTCTTTCTTCTTTCTTTTTTCTTTCCTTCATTCTTCTTTCTTTCTTTCTTCTTTCTTTCTTTCTTCTTTCTTTCCTCTTTCTTTCTTACTTCTTTCTTTCTTTCTTCTCTCTTTCTCCTTCCTTTCGTCTTTCTTTCTTCTTTCTTTCTTCTTTCTTTCTTACTTCTTTCTTTCTTCTTTGTTTCTTCTTTCTTTCTTCCTTCTTTCTTTCTTCTTTCTTTCTTTCTTTCTTCTTTCTTTCTTCATTCTTTCTTCTTTCTTTCTTCTTTCCTCTTTCTTTCTTTCTTCTTTCTTTCTTCTTTCTTTCTTGCTTCTTTCTTTCTTTCTTCTTCCTTTCTTTCTTCTTTCTTTCTTCTTTCTTTCTTCTTTCTTTCGTCTTTCTTTCTTCTTTCTCTCTTCTTTCTTCTTTCTTTCTTTCTTCTTTCTTTCTTCTTTCTTTCTTCTTTTTTCTTTCTTTCTTTCTTCTTTCTTTCTTCTTACTTCGTTCTTTCTTCTTACAACTTCTTTCTTTCTTCTTTCTTTCTTCTTTCTTTCTTCTTTCTTTCTTATTTGTTCTTTCTTTCTTTCTTCTTTCTTTCTTCTTTCTTTCTTCTTTTTTTCTTCTTTTTTCTTTCTTTCTTTCTTCTTTCTTTCTTCTTAGTTCGTTCTTTCTTCTTTCTTTCTTTCTTCTTTCTTTCTTTCTTCTTTCTTTCTTCTTTCTTTATTTTTCCTTTCTTTCTTCTTTCTTTTTTCTTTCTTTCTTTCTTCTTTCTTTCTTTCATCTTTTTTCTTTCTTTCTTTCTTCTTTCTTTCTTCTTTCTTTCATCATTCTTTCTTTCTTGTTTCTTTCTTTCTTTCTTCTTTCTTCCTTCTTTCTTCCTTCTTTCTTTCTTCTTTCTTTCTTCTTTCTTTCTTCTTTCTTTCTTCTTTCTTTCCTTCTTCTTTCTTTCTTTCTTATTTCTTTCTTTCTTTCTTTCTTTTTACTCTCTTCTTTCCTTCTTCTTTCTTTCTTCTTTCTTTCTTTCTTCTTTCTTTCCTTCTTTCTTTCCTCTTTCTTTCTTCTTTCTTTCTTCTCACTTTCTTTCTTCTTTCTTTCTTTCTTTTTTCATTCTTCGTTCTTTCTTTCTTCGTTCTTTCTTCTTTCTTCTTTTCTTCTTTCTTTCTTCTTTCTTTCTTCTTTCTTTCTTTCTTCTTTCTTCTTTATTTCTTCTTTCTTCCTCTCTTCATTCCTTCTTTCTTCTTTCTTTCTTCTTTCTTTCTTCCTTCTTTCTCTCTTCTTTCTTTCTTTCTTCTTTCTTCTTTCTTTCTTCTTTCTTTCTTCTTTATTTCTTCTTTCTTACTTCTTTCTCACTTCTTTCTTTCTTCTTTCCTTCTTCTTTCTTTATTAATTCTTTCTTACTTCTTTCTTAGTTCTTCTTTGTTATTTCTTTCTTTCTTCTTTCTTTCTTCTTTCTCCTTTCTTTCGTCTTTCTTTCTTCTTTCTTTCTTCTTTCTTTCTTACTTCTTTCTTCTTTAATTCTTCTTTCATTCTTCTTTCTTTCTTTCATTCTTCTTTCTTTCTTCATTCTTTCTTCTTTCTTTCTTCTTTCCTCTTTCTTTCTTTCTTCTTTCTTTCTTATTTCTTTCTTCTTTCTTTCTTCTTTCTTCTTTCTTTTCTCTTCTTTCTTTCTTCTTTCTTCTTTCTTTCTTCTTTCTTTCATACTTCTTTCTTTCTTCTTTCTTTCTTCTTTCTTTCTTCTTTCTTTCTTCTTTCTTTCTTCTTTCTTTCTTCTTTCTTTCTTCTTTCTTCTTTCTTTCTTCTTTCTTTATTCTTTCTTTCTTTCTTCTTTCTTTCTTTCTTCTTTCGTTCTTCTTTCTTTCTTCTTTCTTTCTTCTTCCTTTTTTGTTCCTTTCTTACTTCTTTCTTTCTTCTTACTTTCTTTCTTCTTTCTTTCTTTCTTCTTTCTTTCTTCTTTCTCTCTTCTTTATTTCTTCTTTTTTCTTTCTTTCTTTCTTCTTTCTTTCTTCTTACTTCGTTCTTTTACCTTTCTTTCTTTCTTCTTTCTTTCTTTCTTCTTTCTTTCTTCTTTCTTTCTCATTTCTTTCTTCTTTCTTTCTTCTTTCTTTCTTCTTTCTTACTTCTTTCTTTCTTCTTTCTGTCTTCTTTCTTACTTCTTTCTTTCTTTTTTATTTCTTCTTTCTTTCTTTCTTACTTCTTTCTTGTTCTTTTCTTTCTTCTTTTTTTCTTCTTTCTTTCTTTCTTCTTTGGTTCCTCTTTCTTTCTTTCTTTTTTCTTTCTTCTTTCATTCTTCTTTCTTTCTTCTTTCATTCTTTCTTATTTCTTTCTTCTTTCACTCTTCTTTCTTTCTTCTTCCTTTCTTCATTCTTTCTTACTTCTTTCTTTCTTCTTTCTTTCTTTCTTCTTTCTTTCTTCTTTCTTTCTTTCTTTCTTCTTTCTTCCTTTTTTCTTACTTCTTTCTTTCTTTCTTCTTTCTTTCTTGCTTTTTTCTTTCTGTTTTCTTTCTTTCTTATTTCTTTCTTCTCTCTTTCTTTCTTCTTTCTTTCTTTCCTCTTTCTTGCTTCTTTCATTCTTCTTTCATTCTTTTTTTTTTTCTACTTCCTTTCCTCTTTCTTTCTTCTTTCTTTCTTCTTTCTTTCTTACTTCTTTCTTACTTCTTTCTTTCTTCTTTCTTTCTTCTTACTTTCTTCTTTCTTTCTTGTTTCTTTCTTCTTTCTTCTTTCTTCTTTCTTCTTTCTTCTTTCTTCTTTCTTCTTTCTTCTTTCTTCTTTCTTCTTTCTTCTTTCTTCTTTCTTCTTTCTTCTTTCTTCTTTCTTCTTTCTTCATTCTTTCTTTCTACTTTCTTTCTTTCTTCTTTCTTTCTTTCTTCTTTCTTTCTCTCTTCTTTCTTCTTTCTCTCTTCTTTCTTTCTTCTCTCTTTCTTTCTTCTTCTTTCTTTCTTTCTTCTTTCTTTCTTCTTTCTTTCTTCTTTCTTTCTTTTTTCTTTCGACTTTCTTTCTACTTTCTTTCTTCTTTCTTTCTTCTTTCTTTATTCTTTCTTTCTTTTTTCTTTCTTTCTTATTTCTTTCTTTTTTTTTCTTTCTTCTTTCATTTTTCTTTCTTTCTTCTTTCATTCTTCTTTCTTTCTTTCTTATTTCTTTCTTCATTCATTCTTCTTTCTTTCTTCTTTCTTTCTTTCTTCTTTCTTTCTCTCTTCTTTCTTCTTTCTCTCTTCTTTCTTTCTTCTCTCTTTCTTTCTTCTTTCTTTCTTTCTTCTTTCTTTCTTCTTTCTTTCTTCTTTCTTTCTTTTTTCTTTCGACTTTCTTTCTACTTTCTTTCTTCTTTCTTTCTTCTTTCTTTCTTACTTCTTTCTTACTTCTTTCTTTCTTTTTTCTTTCTTCTTTCTTTATTCTTTCTTTCTTTTTTCTTTCTTTCTTATTTCTTTCTTTTTTTTTCTTTCTTCTTTCATTTTTCTTTCTTTCTTCTTTCATTCTTCTTTCTTTCTTTCTTATTTCTTTCTTCATTCTTTCTTCTTTCTTTCTTCTTTCTTTCTTCTTTCTTCTTTATCTCTTTTTTCTTATTTCTTTCTTCTTTCTTTCTTTCTTCTTTCTTTCTTCTTTCTTTCTTCTTTCATTCTTCTTCCTTTCTTTGTTCTTTCTTTCTTCTTTCTTTTTTCTTTCTTTCTTCTTTATTTCTTTCTTCTTCCTTCTTTCTTCTTTCTTTCTTTCTTTCTCTCTTCTTTCTTTCTTCTTTCTTTCTTCTTTCATTCTTTCTTTCTTCTTTCTTTCTTTCTTCTTTCCTTCTTTCTTCTTTCTTTCTTTCTTTCTCTCTTCTTTCTTTCTTCTTTCTTTCTTCTTTCTTTCTTTCTTCTTTCTTTCTTTCTTCTTTCTTTCTTTCTTCTTTTTTTCTTCTTTCTTTCTTTCTTCTTTGGTTCCTCTTTCTTTCTTTCTTTTTCTTTCTTCTTTCATTCTTCTTTCTTTCTTCTTTCATTCTCTTATTTCTTTCTTCTTTCACTCTTCTTTCTTTCTTCTTCCTTTCTTCATTCTTTCTTACTTCTTTCTTTCTTCTTTCTTTCTTTCTTCTTTCTTTCTTCTTTCTTTCTTTCTTTCTTCTTTCTTCCTTTTTTCTTACTTCTTTCTTTCTTCTTTCTTTCTTGCTTTTTTCTTTCTGTTTTCTTTCTTTCTTATTTCTTTCTTCTCTCTTTCTTTCTTCTTTCTTTCTTTCCTCTTTCTTGCTTCTTTCATTCTTCTTTCATTCTTTTTTTTTTCTACTTCCTTTCCTCTTTCTTTCTTCTTTCTTTCTTCTTTCTTTCTTACTTCTTTCTTACTTCTTTCTTTCTTCTTTCTTTCTTCTTACTTTCTTCTTTATTTCTTGTTTCTTTCTTCTTTCTTCTTTCTTCTTTCTTCTTTCTTCTTTCTTCTTTCTTCTTTCTTCTTTCTTCTTTCTTCTTTCTTCATTCTTTCTTTCTACTTTCTTTCTTTCTTCTTTCTTTCTTTCTTCTTTCTTTCTCTCTTCTTTCTTCTTTCTCTCTTCTTTCTTTCTTCTCTCTTTCTTTCTTCTTTCTTTCTTTCTTCTTTCTTTCTTCTTTCTTTCTTCTTTCTTTCTTTTTTCTTTCGACTTTCTTTCTACTTTCTTTCTTCTTTCTTTCTTCTTTCTTTCTTACTTCTTTCTTACTTCTTTCTTTCTTTTTTCTTTCTTCTTTCTTTATTCTTTCTTTCTTTTTTCTTTCTTTCTTATTTCTTTCTTTTTTTTTCTTTCTTCTTTCATTTTTCTTTTTTCTTCTTTCATTCTTCTTTCTTTCTTTCTTATTTCTTTCTTCATTCTTTCTTCTTTCTTGCTTCTTTCTTTCTTCTTTCTTTCTCTCTTCTTCCTTTCTTCTTTCTTTCTTTCTTCTTTCTGTCTTCTTTCTTTCTTCTTTCTTTCTTTCTTTCTTCTTTAATTCTTCTTTCTTTCTTATTTCTTCCTTTCTTTCTTCTTTCTTCCTTTCTTCTTTCTTCTTCTTCTTTCTTTCTTTCTTCTTTCTTACTTCTTTCTTTCTTCTTTCTTTATTCTTTCTTTCTTCTTCCTTTATTCTTTCATTCTTCTTTCTTTCTTTCTTTTTTCTTACTTCTTTCTTTGTTTCTTCTTTCTTTCACACTTCTTTCTTTCTTTTTCTTTCTTTCTTCTTTCTTTCTTTCTTTTTTCTTAATTCTTTCTTTCTTCTTTCTTTCTTACTTCTTTCCCACTTCTTTCTTTCTTCTTTCTTTCTTCTTTCTTGCTTCTTTCTTTCTTTCTTCTTTCTTTCTTACTTCTTTCTTACTTCTTTCTTTATTCTTTCTTTCTTCTTTCATTCTTTCTTTCTTCTTTCTTTCTTATTTCTTTCTTCTTTCTTTCTTTCTTTCTTTCTTCTTCTTTCTTTCTTCTTTCTTTCTTCTTTTCTTCTTCTTTCTTTCTTTGTTCTTTCTTTCTTCTTTCTTTTTTTTCTTTCTTTCTTCTTTATTTCTTCTTTCTTCTTTCTTTCTTTCTTCTTTCTTCTTTCTTCCTTCTTTCTTCTTTCTTCCTTTCTTCTTTCTTTCTTCTTCTTTCTTTCTTTCTTCTTTCCTTCTTTCTTCTTTCTTTCTTTCATTCTCTCTTCTTTCTTTCTTCTTTCTTTCTTCTTTCTTTCTTTCTTCTTTCTTTCTTTCTTCTTTCTTACTTCTTTCTTTCTTTCTTCTTTCTTTCTTACTTCCTTCTTACTTCTTTCTTTGTTCTTTCTTCTTTCTTTCTTTCTTCTTTCTTTCTTTCTTATTTCTTTCTTATCTTTCTTTCTTCTTTCTTTCTTTTTTCTTTATTATTTCTTGCTTTCTTCTTTCTTTTTTCTTTCCACTTTCTTTCTTCTTTCTTTCTTCTTTCTTTCTTCTTTCTTACTTCAATTTTACTTCTTTCTTTCTACTTTGTTACTTCTTTCTTTCTTCTTTCTGTGTTCTTTCTTACTTCTTTCTTTCTTTTTTCTTTCTTCTTTCATTCTTCTTTCTTTCTTTCTTCTTTCTTTCTTCTTTCTTTCTTTCTTCTTTTTTTCTTTCTTCTTTCTTTCTTCTTTCTTTCTTTCTTCTTTCATTCTCTCTTTCTTTCTTCTTTCTTTCTTCTTTCTTTCTTCTTTCTTCTTTCTTTCTTCTTTCTTTCTTCTTTCTTCTTTCTTCTTTCTTTCTTCTTTCATTCTTCTTTCTTTCATTCTTTTTTCTTTCTTTCTTCATTCTTCTTTCTTTCTTTCTTCTTTGTTTCTTTCTTCTTTCTTTCTTACTTTTTTCTTACTTCTTTCTTTCTTCTTTCTTTATTTCTTCTTTCTCTCTTCTTTCTTTCGTTCCTCTTTCTTTCTTCTTTCTTTCTTCTTTCTTTCTTCTTCATTTCTTCCTTCTTACTTCTTTCTTTCTTCTTTCTTTCTTTCTTCTTTCTTTCTTTCTTCTTTCTTTCTTCTTTCTTTCTCTCTTCTTTCTTTCTTCTTTCTTTCTTCTTTCTTTTTTATTTCTTTTTTCTTCTTTCTTTCTTCTTTCTTTCTTTCTTCTTTCTTTCTTCTTTCTTTCTTCTTTCATTCTTCTTCCTTTCTTTGTTCTTTCTTTCTTCTTTCTTTTTTCTTTCTTTCTTCTTTATTTCTTTCTTCTTTCCTTCTTTCTTCTTTCTTTCTTTCTTTCTCTCTTCTTTCTTCTTCTTTCTTCTTCTTCTTTCTTTCTTTCTTTCTTCTTTCTTTCTTTCTTCTTTCCTTCTTTCTTCTTTCTTTCTTTCTCTCTTCTTTCTTTCTTCTTTCTTTCTTCTTTCTTTCTTCTTTCTTTCTTTCTTCTTTCTTTCTTTCTTCTTTCTTTCTTTCTTCTTTCTTACTTCTTTCTTTCTTTCTTCTTTCTTTCTTACTTCTTTCTTACTTCTTCTTTCTTCTTTCTTTCTTCTTTCTTAACTTCTTTCTTCCTTCTTTCTTTCTTATTTTTTTTCTTCATTTCTTACTTCTTTCTTTCTTCTTTCTTTCTTCCTTCTTTCTTTCTTCTTTGTTTCTTCTTTCTTTCTACTTTCTTCTTTCTTTCTTATTTCTTTCTTTCTTCGTTCTTTCTTCTTTCTTACTACTTTCTTTCTTCTTTCTGTCTTCTTTCTTACTTCTTCCTTTTTTTTTTCTTTCTTCTTTGTTTCTTTCTTCTTTCTTTCTTCTCTCTTTCTTCTTTCTTTCTTCCTTTTCTTTCTTTCTT